>NC_068414.1:5294909-5318380 GCF_023724105.1 Carassius gibelio | reverse complement strand
TCCTACAACGGAGGGAGCTAACACCATCAAAGATGGAGAGATCACTACAAGAGAGGGTGTTAATGAAATAATGGTACAGGAAAACACTTTAAGACATAATAGAGTTATCACAGTAGCTCAAGTACATCAGCCACCCGTGACTGCACGACCTTCCCTTACTAGGGTGGAGTCTTCACCTTTCCTTTTTTCAGAGGGATCTAATGAAGGTTCCCTTACCAATATCGCTCCACATTCTGCTCTCACGAGATTTTTAGAGGAGAATGCGGACGAAATAGGACAGATAGATGAAGCAGCCTGTTTAGAAAAAGAGAAAGGGACAGAATTTGACCGCGTGTTGGAACAAGTGCTTCCTGGGACACCAGAGACCCCAAGATCGCTGGGCAGACCCAGTAAACATGTTCAAACCACCAGAAAGAACCAAGATTGGAGTCTAAACCTCAAAAGAAAATATGTCATCATTGGGGACTCCAATGTGGGCAGAATCTCCACCTTTAATCATGCAGACTTGCAGATCGACTGTTTCCCGGGAGCTAAATTCCAACACGCGGGCAACTTGATGGAAAAGGCCACCATGGCAATGGAGCCCGAGTTGTTGATCTTTTCTCTAGGGATTAATAACAGAGCACAGAGATGTATTGAGCTAACCGTTAAAGAGATACACAGAACATACAGAATGGCGAGAAGCCGATTACCACACACGGCTTTGTACTTCCCATTGATAAACTTCTCAGAAAAATTACCCTTGGAAGAACAGGTCCATCTAGAGAAGATTAACAAATATATAAGGGACACATTGGTCTCTATTGAGGAACTCCCCAAAGAGGAGTTTGTGGTGGAGGAGGATGGTATACACTGGACCGCTGGAACAGCGAAAGCAATGCTGAACCATTGGATAGATCGTTTAAACTTCCCGTGAACATCAGGCCGAGTGATGGCACTGAGAGATTAATTGTGAATCTAGCACCATCACTTGAACTTACAGAAGATCAGACGGCAGTCTTATTGAAGGGACTGTCTTTCGTTCCTGCACCAAAAAATAAAAAAACACAAAGAGGTGAATTACTCAGAGGCCTTCAGAAATACCACAGAAGGCTTAAGTTGGAAGCCTTTTTTGAAGGAAAAATAAATAGAAAAGAAAAGAAACCGTTCACTGGTGGTTCAGATTGGACTCCCCCTTTCTCCAGTCTACCCCAACAGATAACACAAATTGTGGAAGCTGATTTAAAAGCATTTAAACATTTACACTGGGAAAGAAACGAGATCTCCAATCTGACCACCAGTGAAGAAAGAGCACTGAGTTATTTAAAGAAAAACAAAAAGATAGTTATAAAACCGGCCGATAAAGGCAACGCGGTTGTAATTATGAGTAGGAACAACTACATTTGGGAAGGTATGAGACAACTCGAGAATACTGAACATTATAGCCCTCTAGTAGGGCCTATTTATCCACATACCCAGATAGAAGTCAAGGAGATCCTAGAAGAGATGTACGAAAACAGAATCATCAACAGTAAACAGAAGGAATACCTGTTGGGTCCAGGAGTACTGAGAGCTAGAAGATTTTATTTACTCCCAAAAATACACAAAAATTCGAAAAGTTGGAGTGTTCCAGATAAGATACCACCAGGGAGACCGATAGTATCCGATTGTAATAGCGAAACATATAATATAGCTGAATTTATCGAATATCATTTAAGTAGTATATCACAGAAACATAACAGTTATTTAAAGGATACCTATGATTTTATACAGAAGACCCAGGGACTCAGGATCCCTTCTGATTCACTGTTGTTCACAATTGACGTCGACAGTCTCTATACAAACATAGAAACCAGAGCAGGCCTTGAAGCAGTACGGGAGTGCATGCGCAGATACCCGGACAGCAAACGACCGGATGAATATTTATTAAAGTTACTGGAAATCAACTTGACTAAAAACGATTTTGAATTCAACTCGAAATACTTCTTACAAATAAAAGGAACTGCAATGGGAAAACGCTTCGCACCCTCGTATGCTAACATTTTCATGGCCCATTGGGAAGAGACTGCTTTGGCTACGGCACCGCTCAAACCGTTTTCGTATTTCAGATTTTTAGATGACATCTGGGGAGTGTGGACGTACTCAAAACAGGATTTTATGAAATTTACTGAGCATTTGAATCAACATGAAAGATCTATTAAAATTAAATTTGAGTTGGACAGTGAAAGAGTTAATTTTTTAGATGTAGTGACATATAAAGGACTTAAATTTCAACAGAACAATCAGCTGGACTATAAAGTCTACTTTAAGGAGACTGATACACACTGCCTATTACATAGGAGCAGTTTTCACCCGAGACACACCTTCAAAGGGATACTTAAATCACAATTGCTGAGATTCCACCGTATATGTTCACAGAAAGAAGAATTCTTAAAAGCAACCAAAATTTTATTTAAAGCACTCAAACACAGAGGTTATACGAGACCGTTTTTGAGAAATGTCTTAAAAGAATTCAAAGATTACATTGAGACACCTGCACTGCCAGCTCAAAATACAGAAGAAAAAATTATACCTTTGGTCACCTTTTACTCATCTCAGAGCACACAACTAAATAGGGCTACTAAACAAAATTTCACTACGTTATTGAAAGAGACTTCTCATTTACAGAATCACAAACCAATTGCGGCCTATAAAAGAAATAAAAATCTTTTGGATATTCTAGTACAAAGTAAAATACAAAGTTCCAGTACCAATATGAATCCCAAAGCAGGGTCGTGTAAATATTATGTGTATTTGAGATGGGTAAAGAATAGGACCAGTAAACAGATCTTTCAGGTTGATTCAAATACTTCAGTGGAAACCGCCAACTGTGTATACATGATCTTTTGCAATAAGTGCAAGAGACAATACGTGGGACAGACGAAGAATGAACTTAGAAAGAGAATTTATCAGCATACTCATAACATAATAAACAAAATAGAGAAACGTAGATTCATTGTAAGACACTTCATGTCCCACGGCCTTCCCTCTCTCAGAGCCACGGTGCTCCAAGCCAACTCACTCTGGCTTCTAAAAGATAGACTCCGGGCGGAGAGAAGTTGGATTAAAAAACTGGGTACATTATACCCCAGGGGCCTCAATGAGGTCTGAGAGAGGGAAGGCCTGATTAAATCTGAATTGCTCTATATATTTTTTATATTTCCTCTTCTTTCTATTTTTTCTTTTTTTTTTTCTTTTTTTTCTTTTTTCCTTTCTTTAAAAATAACCCTTGGGCCTTAAGACCTACCCAGTTCAACTACACTGCACCTAAACCTAACCAGGACAACCACACCGCACCTAAACCTAACCAGGACAACCACACCGCACCTAAACCTAACCAGGACAACCACACCGTGCCTAAACCTAACCAGGACAACCACACCGCACCTAAACCTAACCAGGACAACCACACCGCACCTAAACCTAACCAGGAGAACCACACTACACCTAAAACCTACCCATTCTACCACTAATGGTTGAAACCTACAAAATTATTTTTTATAATATAAATAATGATTATAATAGCATATTAATTTGAAGTCTCATTTTATTGGGGGGGTGTTGTGGGCCTGGGCTGTGGGGCTCTGCTCGAACGGTGAAAACAGGTGGCCATCAGGAGTATAAGAAGGACAGTGCATTTACCGACGTTGAACTATGTTTCAGCTTCTGGATCTCATTCGTTCCTACCACTGAACCACCAATGCTCTATTTCCGCAGGAATTCTACGGATTTATGTGGAAAATACATCTCTTCAACTGGGTAATATCGACCAATGCTAAAGTTGAACAACTGACAGACAAACTGATCAAGTTCCATGGGTATTTGATGAACTGATATGAGCAAAAGTGTCTCTGAGCAAAGGGGAGTGGGGGAGGTCAATATCAAAAGTGAGAGGCGTTAACTTCTGTGGCCACCAGCTCCCTTAAGAACCACAGGGCACCTCAGCCTCCTGGACTGCACCAGATTTGTCAGTTCTTGCTGGGAGTCATTACCCTGCTCTTCCAACAAGCCACTGTCCAACGGTGACCTTGTAGCGCTGTCTTGGGGATCTTACATTACTTACCTTGCAGTTTATTCCACTTTCATGCAGGTCGGCATTGACCCTGGACATTTTTCTTCTGGTGTTTTTTAGAGACAACAAACAGGTCAGTTTACTCTCATTGGTTTCTTTAAGCCTGACCTTTCTTGCCTGCAGCCTTTTTATTGCCTTCAGTAGTTTTTCACAGGTGCATGAGCCATAATTGCGTGTACTTCGTTGAACAAGCATGGAAAAGCGTGGTCTAGAGTGCTTCCACTAGTTCCCTGTAAAACACTGATAAGTTGCCCACTTCTAAAGTAGCAAGATACACTGCTTTGCTTTTGCTGGGAATCGAACCTGGGTCCCCTGCGCGGGAAACAACAACTCTGCCACCCAACCACCAGTGAGTGAAGCTGCGCTGTGCTCATGGCTCTGGGGACAGCTGCCGCTTATGAAGAACGACTAACATGGCGTTAAAAGGCGACCTCTGCTGCATTGGCCGGGAATCGGACCCGCGTGGCAGGCGAGAATTCTACCACTGAACCACCAATGCTCTATTTCTGCAGGAATTCTACGGATTTATGTGGAAAATACATCTCTTCAACTGGGTAATATCGACCAATGCTAAAGTTGAACAACTGACAGACAAACTGATCAAGTTCCATGGGTATTTGATGAACTGATATGAGCAAAAGTGTCTCTGAGCAAAGGGGAGTGGGGGAGGTCAATATCAAAAGTGAGAGGCGTTAACTTCTGTGGCCACCAGCTCCCTTAAGAACCACAGGGCACCTCAGCCTCCTGGACTGCACCAGATTTGTCAGTTCTTGCTGGGAGTCATTACCCTGCTCTTCCAACAAGCCACTGTCCAACGGTGACCTTGTAGCGCTGTCTTGGGGATCTTACATTACTTACCTTGCAGTTTATTCCACTTTCATGCAGGTCGGCATTGACCCTGGACATTTTTCTTCTGGTGTTTTTTAGAGACAACAAACAGGTCAGTTTACTCTCATTGGTTTCTTTAAGCCTGACCTTTCTTGCCTGCAGCCTTTTTATTGCCTTCAGTAGTTTTTCACAGGTGCATGAGCCATAATTGCGTGTACTTCGTTGAACAAGCATGGAAAAGCGTGGTCTAGAGTGCTTCCACTAGTTCCCTGTAAAACACTGATAAGTTGCCCACTTCTAAAGTAGCAAGATACACTGCTTTGCTTTTGCTGGGAATCGAACCTGGGTCCCCTGCGCGGGAAACAACAACTCTGCCACTCAACCACCAGTGAGTGAAGCTGCGCTGTGCTCATGGCTCTGGGGACAGCTGCCGCTTATGAAGAACGACTAACATGGCGTTAAAAGGCGACCTCTGCTGCATTGGCCGGGAATCGGACCCGGGTCTCCCGCGTGGCAGGCGAGAATTCTACCACTGAACCACCAATGCTCTATTTCCGCAGGAATTCTACGGATTTATGTGGAAAATACATCTCTTCAACTGGGTAATATCGACCAATGCTAAAGTTGAACAACTGACAGACAAACTGATCAAGTTCCATGGGTATTTGATGAACTGATATGAGCAAAAGTGTCTCTGAGCAAAGGGGAGTGGGGGAGGTCAATATCAAAAGTGAGAGGCGTTAACTTCTGTGGCCACCAGCTCCCTTAAGAACCACAGGGCACCTCAGCCTCCTGGACTGCACCAGATTTGTCAGTTCTTGCTGGGAGTCATTACCCTGCTCTTCCAACAAGCCACTGTCCAACGGTGACCTTGTAGCGCTGTCTTGGGGATCTTACATTACTTACCTTGCAGTATATTCCACTTTCATGCAGGTCGGCATTGACCCTGGACATTTTTCTTCTGGTGTTTTTTAGAGACAACAAACAGGTCAGTTTACTCTCATTGGTTTCTTTAAGCCTGACCTTTCTTGCCTGCAGCCTTTTTATTGCCTTCAGTAGTTTTTCACAGGTGCATGAGCCATAATTGCGTGTACTTCGTTGAACAAGCATGGAAAAGCGTGGTCTAGAGTGCTTCCACTAGTTCCCTGTAAAACACTGATAAGTTGCCCACTTCTAAAGTAGCAAGATACACTGCTTTGCTTTTGCTGGGAATCGAACCTGGGTCCCCTGCGCGGGAAACAACAACTCTGCCACTCAACCACCAGTGAGTGAAGCTGCGCTGTGCTCATGGCTCTGGGGACAGCTGCCGCTTATGAAGAACGACTAACATGGCGTTAAAAGGCGACCTCTGCTGCATTGGCCGGGAATCGGACCCGGGTCTCCCGCGTGGCAGGCGAGAATTCTACCACTGAACCACCAATGCTCTATTTCCGCAGGAATTCTACGGATTTATGTGGAAAATACATCTCTTCAACTGGGTAATATCGACCAATGCTAAAGTTGAACAACTGACAGACAAACTGATCAAGTTCCATGGGTATTTGATGAACTGATATGAGCAAAAGTGTCTCTGAGCAAAGGGGAGTGGGGGAGGTCAATATCAAAAGTGAGAGGCGTTAACTTCTGTGGCCACCAGCTCCCTTAAGAACCACAGGGCACCTCAGCCTCCTGGACTGCACCAGATTTGTCAGTTCTTGCTGGGAGTCATTACCCTGCTCTTCCAACAAGCCACTGTCCAACGGTGACCTTGTAGCGCTGTCTTGGGGATCTTACATTACTTACCTTGCAGTTTATTCCACTTTCATGCAGGTCGGCATTGACCCTGGACATTTTTCTTCTGGTGTTTTTTAGAGACAACAAACAGGTCAGTTTACTCTCATTGGTTTCTTTAAGCCTGACCTTTCTTGCCTGCAGCCTTTTTATTGCCTTCAGTAGTTTTTCACAGGTGCATGAGCCATAATTGCGTGTACTTCGTTGAACAAGCATGGAAAAGCGTGGTCTAGAGTGCTTCCACTAGTTCCCTGTAAAACACTGATAAGTTGCCCACTTCTAAAGTAGCAAGATACACTGCTTTGCTTTTGCTGGGAATCGAACCTGGGTCCCCTGCGCGGGAAACAACAACTCTGCCACCCAACCACCAGTGAGTGAAGCTGCGCTGTGCTCATGGCTCTGGGGACAGCTGCCGCTTATGAAGAACGACTAACATGGCGTTAAAAGGCGACCTCTGCTGCATTGGCCGGGAATCGGACCCGGGTCTCCCGCGTGGCAGGCGAGAATTCTACCACTGAACCACCAATGCTCTATTTCCGCAGGAATTCTACGGATTTATGTGGAAAATAAATCTCTTCAACTGGGTAATATCGACCAATGCTAAAGTTGAACAACTGACAGACAAACTGATCAAGTTCCATGGGTATTTGATGAACTGATATGAGCAAAAGTGTCTCTGAGCAAAGGGGAGTGGGGGAGGTCAATATCAAAAGTGAGAGGCGTTAACTTCTGTGGCCACCAGCTCCCTTAAGAACCACAGGGCACCTCAGCCTCCTGGACTGCACCAGATTTATCAGTTCTTGCTGGGAGTCATTACCCTGCTCTTCCAACAAGCCACTGTCCAACGGTGACCTTGTAGCGCTGTCTTGGGGATCTTACATTACTTACCTTGCAGTTTATTCCACTTTCATGCAGGTCGGCATTGACCCTGGACATTTTTCTTCTGGTGTTTTTTAGAGACAACAAACAGGTCAGTTTACTCTCATTGGTTTCTTTAAGCCTGACCTTTCTTGCCTGCAGCCTTTTTATTGCCTTCAGTAGTTTTTCACAGGTGCATGAGCCATAATTGCGTGTACTTCGTTGAACAAGCATGGAAAAGCGTGGTCTAGAGTGCTTCCACTAGTTCCCTGTAAAACACTGATAAGTTGCCCACTTCTAAAGTAGCAAGATACACTGCTTTGCTTTTGCTGGGAATCGAACCTGGGTCCCCTGCGCGGGAAACAACAACTCTGCCACCCAACCACCAGTGAGTGAAGCTGCGCTGTGCTCATGGCTCTGGGGACAGCTGCCGCTTATGAAGAACGACTAACATGGCGTTAAAAGGCAACCTCTGCTGCATTGGCCGGGAATCGGACCCGGGTCTCCCGCGTGGCAGGCGAGAATTCTACCACTGAACCACCAATGCTCTATTTCCGCAGGAATTCTACGGATTTATGTGGAAAATAAATCTCTTCAACTGGGTAATATCGACCAATGCTAAAGTTGAACAACTGACAGACAAACTGATCAAGTTCCATGGGTATTTGATGAACTGATATGAGCAAAAGTGTCTCTGAGCAAAGGGGAGTGGGGGAGGTCAATATCAAAAGTGAGAGGCGTTAACTTCTGTGGCCACCAGCTCCCTTAAGAACCACAGGGCACCTCAGCCTCCTGGACTGCACCAGATTTGTCAGTTCTTGCTGGGAGTCATTACCCTGCTCTTCCAACAAGCCACTGTCCAACGGTGACCTTGTAGCGCTGTCTTGGGGATCTTACATTACTTACCTTGCAGTTTATTCCACTTTCATGCAGGTCGGCATTGACCCTGGACATTTTTCTTCTGGTGTTTTTTAGAGACAACAAACAGGTCAGTTTACTCTCATTGGTTTCTTTAAGCCTGACCTTTCTTGCCTGCAGCCTTTTTATTGCCTTCAGTAGTTTTTCACAGGTGCATGAGCCATAATTGCGTGTACTTCGTTGAACAAGCATGGAAAAGCGTGGTCTAGAGTGCTTCCACTAGTTCCCTGTAAAACACTGATAAGTTGCCCACTTCTAAAGTAGCAAGATACACTGCTTTGCTTTTGCTGGGAATCGAACCTGGGTCCCCTGCGCGGGAAACAACAACTCTGCCACCCAACCACCAGTGAGTGAAGCTGCGCTGTGCTCATGGCTCTGGGGACAGCTGCCGCTTATGAAGAACGACTAACATGGCGTTAAAAGGCGACCTCTGCTGCATTGGCCGGGAATCGGACCCGGGTCTCCCGCGTGGCAGGCGAGAATTCTACCACTGAACCACCAATGCTCTATTTCTGCAGGAATTCTACGGATTTATGTGGAAAATACATCTCTTCAACTGGGTAATATCGACCAATGCTAAAGTTGAACAACTGACAGACAAACTGATCAAGTTCCATGGGTATTTGATGAACTGATATGAGCAAAAGTGTCTCTGAGCAAAGGGGAGTGGGGGAGGTCAATATCAAAAGTGAGAGGCGTTAACTTCTGTGGCCACCAGCTCCCTTAAGAACCACAGGGCACCTCAGCCTCCTGGACTGCACCAGATTTGTCAGTTCTTGCTGGGAGTCATTACCCTGCTCTTCCAACAAGCCACTGTCCAACGGTGACCTTGTAGCGCTGTCTTGGGGATCTTACATTACTTACCTTGCAGTTTATTCCACTTTCATGCAGGTCGGCATTGACCCTGGACATTTTTCTTCTGGTGTTTTTTAGAGACAACAAACAGGTCAGTTTACTCTCATTGGTTTCTTTAAGCCTGACCTTTCTTGCCTGCAGCCTTTTTATTGCCTTCAGTAGTTTTTCACAGGTGCATGAGCCATAATTGCGTGTACTTCGTTGAACAAGCATGGAAAAGCGTGGTCTAGAGTGCTTCCACTAGTTCCCTGTAAAACACTGATAAGTTGCCCACTTCTAAAGTAGCAAGATACACTGCTTTGCTTTTGCTGGGAATCGAACCTGGGTCCCCTGCGCGGGAAACAACAACTCTGCCACTCAACCACCAGTGAGTGAAGCTGCGCTGTGCTCATGGCTCTGGGGACAGCTGCCGCTTATGAAGAACGACTAACATGGCGTTAAAAGGCGACCTCTGCTGCATTGGCCGGGAATCGGACCCGGGTCTCCCGCGTGGCAGGCGAGAATTCTACCACTGAACCACCAATGCTCTATTTCCGCAGGAATTCTACGGATTTATGTGGAAAATACATCTCTTCAACTGGGTAATATCGACCAATGCTAAAGTTGAACAACTGACAGACAAACTGATCAAGTTCCATGGGTATTTGATGAACTGATATGAGCAAAAGTGTCTCTGAGCAAAGGGGAGTGGGGGAGGTCAATATCAAAAGTGAGAGGCGTTAACTTCTGTGGCCACCAGCTCCCTTAAGAACCACAGGGCACCTCAGCCTCCTGGACTGCACCAGATTTGTCAGTTCTTGCTGGGAGTCATTACCCTGCTCTTCCAACAAGCCACTGTCCAACGGTGACCTTGTAGCGCTGTCTTGGGGATCTTACATTACTTACCTTGCAGTTTATTCCACTTTCATGCAGGTCGGCATTGACCCTGGACATTTTTCTTCTGGTGTTTTTTAGACACAACAAACAGGTCAGTTTACTCTCATTGGTTTCTTTAAGCCTGACCTTTCTTGCCTGCAGCCTTTTTATTGCCTTCAGTAGTTTTTCACAGGTGCATGAGCCATAATTGCGTGTACTTCGTTGAACAAGCATGGAAAAGCGTGGTCTAGAGTGCTTCCACTAGTTCCCTGTAAAACACTGATAAGTTGCCCACTTCTAAAGTAGCAAGATACACTGCTTTGCTTTTGCTGGGAATCGAACCTGGGTCCCCTGCGCGGGAAACAACAACTCTGCCACTCAACCACCAGTGAGTGAAGCTGCGCTGTGCTCATGGCTCTGGGGACAGCTGCCGCTTATGAAGAACGACTAACATGGCGTTAAAAGGCGACCTCTGCTGCATTGGCCGGGAATCGGACCCGGGTCTCCCGCGTGGCAGGCGAGAATTCTACCACTGAACCACCAATGCTCTATTTCCGCAGGAATTCTACGGATTTATGTGGAAAATACATCTCTTCAACTGGGTAATATCGACCAATGCTAAAGTTGAACAACTGACAGACAAACTGATCAAGTTCCATGGGTATTTGATGAACTGATATGAGCAAAAGTGTCTCTGAGCAAAGGGGAGTGGGGGAGGTCAATATCAAAAGTGAGAGGCGTTAACTTCTGTGGCCACCAGCTCCCTTAAGAACCACAGGGCACCTCAGCCTCCTGGACTGCACCAGATTTATCAGTTCTTGCTGGGAGTCATTACCCTGCTCTTCCAACAAGCCACTGTCCAACGGTGACCTTGTAGCGCTGTCTTGGGGATCTTACATTACTTACCTTGCAGTTTATTCCACTTTCATGCAGGTCGGCATTGACCCTGGACATTTTTCTTCTGGTGTTTTTTAGAGACAACAAACAGGTCAGTTTACTCTCATTGGTTTCTTTAAGCCTGACCTTTCTTGCCTGCAGCCTTTTTATTGCCTTCAGTAGTTTTTCACAGGTGCATGAGCCATAATTGCGTGTACTTCGTTGAACAAGCATGGAAAAGCGTGGTCTAGAGTGCTTCCACTAGTTCCCTGTAAAACACTGATAAGTTGCCCACTTCTAAAGTAGCAAGATACACTGCTTTGCTTTTGCTGGGAATCGAACCTGGGTCCCCTGCGCGGGAAACAACAACTCTGCCACCCAACCACCAGTGAGTGAAGCTGTGCTGTGCTCATGGCTCTGGGGACAGCTGCCGCTTATGAAGAACGACTAACATGGCGTTAAAAGGCGACCTCTGCTGCATTGGCCGGGAATCGGACCCGGGTCTCCCGCGTGGCAGGCGAGAATTCTACCACTGAACCACCAATGCTCTATTTCCGCAGGAATTCTACGGATTTATGTGGAAAATAAATCTCTTCAACTGGGTAATATCGACCAATGCTAAAGTTGAACAACTGACAGACAAACTGATCAAGTTCCATGGGTATTTGATGAACTGATATGAGCAAAAGTGTCTCTGAGCAAAGGGGAGTGGGGGAGGTCAATATCAAAAGTGAGAGGCGTTAACTTCTGTGGCCACCAGCTCCCTTAAGAACCACAGGGCACCTCAGCCTCCTGGACTGCACCAGATTTGTCAGTTCTTGCTGGGAGTCATTACCCTGCTCTTCCAACAAGCCACTGTCCAACGGTGACCTTGTAGCGCTGTCTTGGGGATCTTACATTACTTACCTTGCAGTTTATTCCACTTTCATGCAGGTCGGCATTGACCCTGGACATTTTTCTTCTGGTGTTTTTTAGAGACAACAAACAGGTCAGTTTACTCTCATTGGTTTCTTTAAGCCTGACCTTTCTTGCCTGCAGCCTTTTTATTGCCTTCAGTAGTTTTTCACAGGTGCATGAGCCATAATTGCGTGTACTTCGTTGAACAAGCATGGAAAAGCGTGGTCTAGAGTGCTTCCACTAGTTCCCTGTAAAACACTGATAAGTTGCCCACTTCTAAAGTAGCAAGATACACTGCTTTGCTTTTGCTGGGAATCGAACCTGGGTCCCCTGCGCGGGAAACAACAACTCTGCCACCCAACCACCAGTGAGTGAAGCTGCGCTGTGCTCATGGCTCTGGGGACAGCTGCCGCTTATGAAGAACGACTAACATGGCGTTAAAAGGCGACCTCTGCTGCATTGGCCGGGAATCGGACCCGGGTCTCCCGCGTGGCAGGCGAGAATTCTACCACTGAACCACCAATGCTCTATTTCTGCAGGAATTCTACGGATTTATGTGGAAAATACATCTCTTCAACTGGGTAATATCGACCAATGCTAAAGTTGAACAACTGACAGACAAACTGATCAAGTTCCATGGGTATTTGATGAACTGATATGAGCAAAAGTGTCTCTGAGCAAAGGGGAGTGGGGGAGGTCAATATCAAAAGTGAGAGGCGTTAACTTCTGTGGCCACCAGCTCCCTTAAGAACCACAGGGCACCTCAGCCTCCTGGACTGCACCAGATTTGTCAGTTCTTGCTGGGAGTCATTACCCTGCTCTTCCAACAAGCCACTGTCCAACGGTGACCTTGTAGCGCTGTCTTGGGGATCTTACATTACTTACCTTGCAGTTTATTCCACTTTCATGCAGGTCGGCATTGACCCTGGACATTTTTCTTCTGGTGTTTTTTAGAGACAACAAACAGGTCAGTTTACTCTCATTGGTTTCTTTAAGCCTGACCTTTCTTGCCTGCAGCCTTTTTATTGCCTTCAGTAGTTTTTCACAGGTGCATGAGCCATAATTGCGTGTACTTCGTTGAACAAGCATGGAAAAGCGTGGTCTAGAGTGCTTCCACTAGTTCCCTGTAAAACACTGATAAGTTGCCCACTTCTAAAGTAGCAAGATACACTGCTTTGCTTTTGCTGGGAATCGAACCTGGGTCCCCTGCGCGGGAAACAACAACTCTGCCACTCAACCACCAGTGAGTGAAGCTGCGCTGTGCTCATGGCTCTGGGGACAGCTGCCGCTTATGAAGAACGACTAACATGGCGTTAAAAGGCGACCTCTGCTGCATTGGCCGGGAATCGGACCCGGGTCTCCCGCGTGGCAGGCAAGAATTCTACCACTGAACCACCAATGCTCTATTTCCGCAGGAATTCTACGGATTTATGTGGAAAATACATCTCTTCAACTGGGTAATATCGACCAATGCTAAAGTTGAACAACTGACAGACAAACTGATCAAGTTCCATGGGTATTTGATGAACTGATATGAGCAAAAGTGTCTCTGAGCAAAGGGGAGTGGGGGAGGTCAATATCAAAAGTGAGAGGCGTTAACTTCTGTGGCCACCAGCTCCCTTAAGAACCACAGGGCACCTCAGCCTCCTGGACTGCACCAGATTTATCAGTTCTTGCTGGGAGTCATTACCCTGCTCTTCCAACAAGCCACTGTCCAACGGTGACCTTGTAGCGCTGTCTTGGGGATCTTACATTACTTACCTTGCAGTTTATTCCACTTTCATGCAGGTCGGCATTGACCCTGGACATTTTTCTTCTGGTGTTTTTTAGAGACAACAAACAGGTCAGTTTACTCTCATTGGTTTCTTTAAGCCTGACCTTTCTTGCCTGCAGCCTTTTTATTGCCTTCAGTAGTTTTTCACAGGTGCATGAGCCATAATTGCGTGTACTTCGTTGAACAAGCATGGAAAAGCGTGGTCTAGAGTGCTTCCACTAGTTCCCTGTAAAACACTGATAAGTTGCCCACTTCTAAAGTAGCAAGATACACTGCTTTGCTTTTGCTGGGAATCGAACCTGGGTCCCCTGCGCGGGAAACAACAACTCTGCCACCCAACCACCAGTGAGTGAAGCTGCGCTGTGCTCATGGCTCTGGGGACAGCTGCCGCTTATGAAGAACGACTAACATGGCGTTAAAAGGCGACCTCTGCTGCATTGGCCGGGAATCGGACCCGGGTCTCCCGCGTGGCAGGCGAGAATTCTACCACTGAACCACCAATGCTCTATTTCCGCAGGAATTCTACGGATTTATGTGGAAAATAAATCTCTTCAACTGGGTAATATCGACCAATGCTAAAGTTGAACAACTGACAGACAAACTGATCAAGTTCCATGGGTATTTGATGAACTGATATGAGCAAAAGTGTCTCTGAGCAAAGGGGAGTGGGGGAGGTCAATATCAAAAGTGAGAGGCGTTAACTTCTGTGGCCACCAGCTCCCTTAAGAACCACAGGGCACCTCAGCCTCCTGGACTGCACCAGATTTGTCAGTTCTTGCTGGGAGTCATTACCCTGCTCTTCCAACAAGCCACTGTCCAACGGTGACCTTGTAGCGCTGTCTTGGGGATCTTACATTACTTACCTTGCAGTTTATTCCACTTTCATGCAGGTCGGCATTGACCCTGGACATTTTTCTTCTGGTGTTTTTTAGAGACAACAAACAGGTCAGTTTACTCTCATTGGTTTCTTTAAGCCTGACCTTTCTTGCCTGCAGCCTTTTTATTGCCTTCAGTAGTTTTTCACAGGTGCATGAGCCATAATTGCGTGTACTTCGTTGAACAAGCATGGAAAAGCGTGGTCTAGAGTGCTTCCACTAGTTCCCTGTAAAACACTGATAAGTTGCCCACTTCTAAAGTAGCAAGATACACTGCTTTGCTTTTGCTGGGAATCGAACCTGGGTCCCCTGCGCGGGAAACAACAACTCTGCCACCCAACCACCAGTGAGTGAAGCTGCGCTGTGCTCATGGCTCTGGGGACAGCTGCCGCTTATGAAGAACGACTAACATGGCGTTAAAAGGCGACCTCTGCTGCATTGGCCGGGAATCGGACCCGGGTCTCCCGCGTGGCAGGCGAGAATTCTACCACTGAACCACCAATGCTCTATTTCTGCAGGAATTCTACGGATTTATGTGGAAAATACATCTCTTCAACTGGGTAATATCGACCAATGCTAAAGTTGAACAACTGACAGACAAACTGATCAAGTTCCATGGGTATTTGATGAACTGATATGAGCAAAAGTGTCTCTGAGCAAAGGGGAGTGGGGGAGGTCAATATCAAAAGTGAGAGGCGTTAACTTCTGTGGCCACCAGCTCCCTTAAGAACCACAGGGCACCTCAGCCTCCTGGACTGCACCAGATTTGTCAGTTCTTGCTGGGAGTCATTACCCTGCTCTTCCAACAAGCCACTGTCCAACGGTGACCTTGTAGCGCTGTCTTGGGGATCTTACATTACTTACCTTGCAGTTTATTCCACTTTCATGCAGGTCGGCATTGACCCTGGACATTTTTCTTCTGGTGTTTTTTAGAGACAACAAACAGGTCAGTTTACTCTCATTGGTTTCTTTAAGCCTGACCTTTCTTGCCTGCAGCCTTTTTATTGCCTTCAGTAGTTTTTCACAGGTGCATGAGCCATAATTGCGTGTACTTCGTTGAACAAGCATGGAACAGCGTGGTCTAGAGTGCTTCCACTAGTTCCCTGTAAAACACTGATAAGTTGCCCACTTCTAAAGTAGCAAGATACACTGCTTTGCTTTTGCTGGGAATCGAACCTGGGTCCCCTGCGCGGGAAACAACAACTCTGCCACTCAACCACCAGTGAGTGAAGCTGCGCTGTGCTCATGGCTCTGGGGACAGCTGCCGCTTATGAAGAACGACTAACATGGCGTTAAAAGGCGACCTCTGCTGCATTGGCCGGGAATCGGACCCGGGTCTCCCGCGTGGCAGGCAAGAATTCTACCACTGAACCACCCATGCTCTATTTCCGCAGGAATTCTACGGATTTATGTGGAAAATACATCTCTTCAACTGGGTAATATCGACCAATGCTAAAGTTGAACAACTGACAGACAAACTGATCAAGTTCCATGGGTATTTGATGAACTGATATGAGCAAAAGTGTCTCTGAGCAAAGGGGAGTGGGGGAGGTCAATATCAAAAGTGAGAGGCGTTAACTTCTGTGGCCACCAGCTCCCTTAAGAACCACAGGGCACCTCAGCCTCCTGGACTGCACCAGATTTGTCAGTTCTTGCTGGGAGTCATTACCCTGCTCTTCCAACAAGCCACTGTCCAACGGTGACCTTGTAGCGCTGTCTTGGGGATCTTACATTACTTACCTTGCAGTTTATTCCACTTTCATGCAGGTCGGCATTGACCCTGGACATTTTTCTTCTGGTGTTTTTTAGAGACAACAAACAGGTCAGTTTACTCTCATTGGTTTCTTTAAGCCTGACCTTTCTTGCCTGCAGCCTTTTTATTGCCTTCAGTAGTTTTTCACAGGTGCATGAGCCATAATTGCGTGTACTTCGTTGAACAAGCATGGAAAAGCGTGGTCTAGAGTGCTTCCACTAGTTCCCTGTAAAACACTGATAAGTTGCCCACTTCTAAAGTAGCAAGACACACTGCTTTGCTTTTGCTGGGAATCGAACCTGGGTCCCCTGCGCGGGAAACAACAACTCTGCCACTCAACCACCAGTGAGTGAAGCTGCGCTGTGCTCATGGCTCTGGGGACAGCTGCCGCTTATGAAGAACGACTAACATGGCGTTAAAAGGCGACCTCTGCTGCATTGGCCGGGAATCGGACCCGGGTCTCCCGCGTGGCAGGCGAGAATTCTACCACTGAACCACCAATGCTCTATTTCTGCAGGAATTCTACGGATTTATGTGGAAAATACATCTCTTCAACTGGGTAATATCGACCAATGCTAAAGTTGAACAACTGACAGACAAACTGATCAAGTTCCATGGGTATTTGATGAACTGATATGAGCAAAAGTGTCTCTGAGCAAAGGGGAGTGGGGGAGGTCAATATCAAAAGTGAGAGGCGTTAACTTCTGTGGCCACCAGCTCCCTTAAGAACCACAGGGCACCTCAGCCTCCTGGACTGCACCAGATTTGTCAGTTCTTGCTGGGAGTCATTACCCTGCTCTTCCAACAAGCCACTGTCCAACGGTGACCTTGTAGCGCTGTCTTGGGGATCTTACATTACTTACCTTGCAGTTTATTCCACTTTCATGCAGGTCGGCATTGACCCTGGACATTTTTCTTCTGGTGTTTTTTAGAGACAACAAACAGGTCAGTTTACTCTCATTGGTTTCTTTAAGCCTGACCTTTCTTGCCTGCAGCCTTTTTATTGCCTTCAGTAGTTTTTCACAGGTGCATGAGCCATAATTGCGTGTACTTCGTTGAACAAGCATGGAAAAGCGTGGTCTAGAGTGCTTCCACTAGTTCCCTGTAAAACACTGATAAGTTGCCCACTTCTAAAGTAGCAAGACACACTGCTTTGCTTTTGCTGGGAATCGAACCTGGGTCCCCTGCGCGGGAAACAACAACTCTGCCACTCAACCACCAGTGAGTGAAGCTGCGCTGTGCTCATGGCTCTGGGGACAGCTGCCGCTTATGAAGAACGACTAACATGGCGTTAAAAGGCGACCTCTGCTGCATTGGCCGGGAATCGGACCCGGGTCTCCCGCGTGGCAGGCGAGAATTCTACCACTGAACCACCAATGCTCTATTTCCGCAGGAATTCTACGGATTTATGTGGAAAATACATCTCTTCAACTGGGTAATATCGACCAATGCTAAAGTTGAACAACTGACAGACAAACTGATCAAGTTCCATGGGTATTTGATGAACTGATATGAGCAAAAGTGTCTCTGAGCAAAGGGGAGTGGGGGAGGTCAATATCAAAAGTGAGAGGCGTTAACTTCTGTGGCCACCAGCTCCCTTAAGAACCACAGGGCACCTCAGCCTCCTGGACTGCACCAGATTTGTCAGTTCTTGCTGGGAGTCATTACCCTGCTCTTCCAACAAGCCACTGTCCAACGGTGACCTTGTAGCGCTGTCTTGGGGATCTTACATTACTTACCTTGCAGTTTATTCCACTTTCATGCAGGTCGGCATTGACCCTGGACATTTTTCTTCTGGTGTTTTTTAGAGACAACAAACAGGTCAGTTTACTCTCATTGGTTTCTTTAAGCCTGACCTTTCTTGCCTGCAGCCTTTTTATTGCCTTCAGTAGTTTTTCACAGGTGCATGAGCCATAATTGCGTGTACTTCGTTGAACAAGCATGGAAAAGCGTGGTCTAGAGTGCTTCCACTAGTTCCCTGTAAAACACTGATAAGTTGCCCACTTCTAAAGTAGCAAGATACACTGCTTTGCTTTTGCTGGGAATCGAACCTGGGTCCCCTGTGCGGGAAACAACAACTCTGCCACCCAACCACCAGTGAGTGAAGCTGCGCTGTGCTCATGGCTCTGGGGACAGCTGCCGCTTATGAAGAACGACTAACATGGCGTTAAAAGGCGACCTCTGCTGCATTGGCCGGGAATCGGACCCGGGTCTCCCGCGTGGCAGGCGAGAATTCTACCACTGAACCACCAATGCTCTATTTCTGCAGGAATTCTACGGATTTATGTGGAAAATACATCTCTTCAACTGGGTAATATCGACCAATGCTAAAGTTGAACAACTGACAGACAAACTGATCAAGTTCCATGGGTATTTGATGAACTGATATGAGCAAAAGTGTCTCTGAGCAAAGGGGAGTGGGGGAGGTCAATATCAAAAGTGAGAGGCGTTAACTTCTGTGGCCACCAGCTCCCTTAAGAACCACAGGGCACCTCAGCCTCCTGGACTGCACCAGATTTGTCAGTTCTTGCTGGGAGTCATTACCCTGCTCTTCCAACAAGCCACTGTCCAACGGTGACCTTGTAGCGCTGTCTTGGGGATCTTACATTACTTACCTTGCAGTTTATTCCACTTTCATGCAGGTCGGCATTGACCCTGGACATTTTTCTTCTGGTGTTTTTTAGAGACAACAAACAGGTCAGTTTACTCTCATTGGTTTCTTTAAGCCTGACCTTTCTTGCCTGCAGCCTTTTTATTGCCTTCAGTAGTTTTTCACAGGTGCATGAGCCATAATTGCGTGTACTTCGTTGAACAAGCATGGAACAGCGTGGTCTAGAGTGCTTCCACTAGTTCCCTGTAAAACACTGATAAGTTGCCCACTTCTAAAGTAGCAAGATACACTGCTTTGCTTTTGCTGGGAATCGAACCTGGGTCCCCTGCGCGGGAAACAACAACTCTGCCACTCAACCACCAGTGAGTGAAGCTGCGCTGTGCTCATGGCTCTGGGGACAGCTGCCGCTTATGAAGAACGACTAACATGGCGTTAAAAGGCGACCTCTGCTGCATTGGCCGGGAATCGGACCCGGGTCTCCCGCGTGGCAGGCAAGAATTCTACCACTGAACCACCCATGCTCTATTTCCGCAGGAATTCTACGGATTTATGTGGAAAATACATCTCTTCAACTGGGTAATATCGACCAATGCTAAAGTTGAACAACTGACAGACAAACTGATCAAGTTCCATGGGTATTTGATGAACTGATATGAGCAAAAGTGTCTCTGAGCAAAGGGGAGTGGGGGAGGTCAATATCAAAAGTGAGAGGCGTTAACTTCTGTGGCCACCAGCTCCCTTAAGAACCACAGGGCACCTCAGCCTCCTGGACTGCACCAGATTTGTCAGTTCTTGCTGGGAGTCATTACCCTGCTCTTCCAACAAGCCACTGTCCAACGGTGACCTTGTAGCGCTGTCTTGGGGATCTTACATTACTTACCTTGCAGTTTATTCCACTTTCATGCAGGTCGGCATTGACCCTGGACATTTTTCTTCTGGTGTTTTTTAGAGACAACAAACAGGTCAGTTTACTCTCATTGGTTTCTTTAAGCCTGACCTTTCTTGCCTGCAGCCTTTTTATTGCCTTCAGTAGTTTTTCACAGGTGCATGAGCCATAATTGCGTGTACTTCGTTGAACAAGCATGGAAAAGCGTGGTCTAGAGTGCTTCCACTAGTTCCCTGTAAAACACTGATAAGTTGCCCACTTCTAAAGTAGCAAGACACACTGCTTTGCTTTTGCTGGGAATCGAACCTGGGTCCCCTGCGCGGGAAACAACAACTCTGCCACTCAACCACCAGTGAGTGAAGCTGCGCTGTGCTCATGGCTCTGGGGACAGCTGCCGCTTATGAAGAACGACTAACATGGCGTTAAAAGGCGACCTCTGCTGCATTGGCCGGGAATCGGACCCGGGTCTCCCGCGTGGCAGGCGAGAATTCTACCACTGAACCACCAATGCTCTATTTCTGCAGGAATTCTACGGATTTATGTGGAAAATACATCTCTTCAACTGGGTAATATCGACCAATGCTAAAGTTGAACAACTGACAGACAAACTGATCAAGTTCCATGGGTATTTGATGAACTGATATGAGCAAAAGTGTCTCTGAGCAAAGGGGAGTGGGGGAGGTCAATATCAAAAGTGAGAGGCGTTAACTTCTGTGGCCACCAGCTCCCTTAAGAACCACAGGGCACCTCAGCCTCCTGGACTGCACCAGATTTGTCAGTTCTTGCTGGGAGTCATTACCCTGCTCTTCCAACAAGCCACTGTCCAACGGTGACCTTGTAGCGCTGTCTTGGGGATCTTACATTACTTACCTTGCAGTTTATTCCACTTTCATGCAGGTCGGCATTGACCCTGGACATTTTTCTTCTGGTGTTTTTTAGAGACAACAAACAGGTCAGTTTACTCTCATTGGTTTCTTTAAGCCTGACCTTTCTTGCCTGCAGCCTTTTTATTGCCTTCAGTAGTTTTTCACAGGTGCATGAGCCATAATTGCGTGTACTTCGTTGAACAAGCATGGAAAAGCGTGGTCTAGAGTGCTTCCACTAGTTCCCTGTAAAACACTGATAAGTTGCCCACTTCTAAAGTAGCAAGATACACTGCTTTGCTTTTGCTGGGAATCGAACCTGGGTCCCCTGCGCGGGAAACAACAACTCTGCCACTCAACCACCAGTGAGTGAAGCTGCGCTGTGCTCATGGCTCTGGGGACAGCTGCCGCTTATGAAGAACGACTAACATGGCGTTAAAAGGCGACCTCTGCTGCATTGGCCGGGAATCGGACCCGGGTCTCCCGCGTGGCAGGCGAGAATTCTACCACTGAACCACCAATGCTCTATTTCCGCAGGAATTCTACGGATTTATGTGGAAAATACATCTCTTCAACTGGGTAATATCGACCAATGCTAAAGTTGAACAACTGACAGACAAACTGATCAAGTTCCATGGGTATTTGATGAACTGATATGAGCAAAAGTGTCTCTGAGCAAAGGGGAGTGGGGGAGGTCAATATCAAAAGTGAGAGGCGTTAACTTCTGTGGCCACCAGCTCCCTTAAGAACCACAGGGCACCTCAGCCTCCTGGACTGCACCAGATTTGTCAGTTCTTGCTGGGAGTCATTACCCTGCTCTTCCAACAAGCCACTGTCCAACGGTGACCTTGTAGCGCTGTCTTGGGGATCTTACATTACTTACCTTGCAGTTTATTCCACTTTCATGCAGGTCGGCATTGACCCTGGACATTTTTCTTCTGGTGTTTTTTAGAGACAACAAACAGGTCAGTTTACTCTCATTGGTTTCTTTAAGCCTGACCTTTCTTGCCTGCAGCCTTTTTATTGCCTTCAGTAGTTTTTCACAGGTGCATGAGCCATAATTGCGTGTACTTCGTTGAACAAGCATGGAAAAGCGTGGTCTAGAGTGCTTCCACTAGTTCCCTGTAAAACACTGATAAGTTGCCCACTTCTAAAGTAGCAAGATACACTGCTTTGCTTTTGCTGGGAATCGAACCTGGGTCCCCTGCGCGGGAAACAACAACTCTGCCACCCAACCACCAGTGAGTGAAGCTGCGCTGTGCTCATGGCTCTGGGGACAGCTGCCGCTTATGAAGAACGACTAACATGGCGTTAAAAGGCGACCTCTGCTGCATTGGCCGGGAATCGGACCCGGGTCTCCCGCGTGGCAGGCGAGAATTCTACAACTGAACCACCAATGCTCTATTTCCGCAGGAATTCTACGGATTTATGTGGAAAATACATCTCTTCAACTGGGTAATATCGACCAATGCTAAAGTTGAACAACTGACAGACAAACTGATCAAGTTCCATGGGTATTTGATGAACTGATATGAGCAAAAGTGTCTCTGAGCAAAGGGGAGTGGGGGAGGTCAATATCAAAAGTGAGAGGCGTTAACTTCTGTGGCCACCAGCTCCCTTAAGAACCACAGGGCACCTCAGCCTCCTGGACTGCACCAGATTTGTCAGTTCTTGCTGGGAGTCATTACCCTGCTCTTCCAACAAGCCACTGTCCAACGGTGACCTTGTAGCGCTGTCTTGGGGATCTTACATTACTTACCTTGCAGTTTATTCCACTTTCATGCAGGTCGGCATTGACCCTGGACATTTTTCTTCTGGTGTTTTTTAGAGACAACAAACAGGTCAGTTTACTCTCATTGGTTTCTTTAAGCCTGACCTTTCTTGCCTGCAGCCTTTTTATTGCCTTCAGTAGTTTTTCACAGGTGCATGAGCCATAATTGCGTGTACTTCGTTGAACAAGCATGGAAAAGCGTGGTCTAGAGTGCTTCCACTAGTTCCCTGTAAAACACTGATAAGTTGCCCACTTCTAAAGTAGCAAGATACACTGCTTTGCTTTTGCTGGGAATCGAACCTGGGTCCCCTGCGCGGGAAACAACAACTCTGCCACCCAACCACCAGTGAGTGAAGCTGCGCTGTGCTCATGGCTCTGGGGACAGCTGCCGCTTATGAAGAACGACTAACATGGCGTTAAAAGGCGACCTCTGCTGCATTGGCCGGGAATCGGACCCGGGTCTCCCGCGTGGCAGGCGAGAATTCTACCACTGAACCACCAATGCTCTATTTCCGCAGGAATTCTACGGATTTATGTGGAAAATAAATCTCTTCAACTGGGTAATATCGACCAATGCTAAAGTTGAACAACTGACAGACAAACTGATCAAGTTCCATGGGTATTTGATGAACTGATATGAGCAAAAGTGTCTCTGAGCAAAGGGGAGTGGGGGAGGTCAATATCAAAAGTGAGATGCGTTAACTTCTGTGGCCACCAGCTCCCTTAAGAACCACAGGGCACCTCAGCCTCCTGGACTGCACCAGATTTGTCAGTTCTTGCTGGGAGTCATTACCCTGCTCTTCCAACAAGCCACTGTCCAACGGTGACCTTGTAGCGCTGTCTTGGGGATCTTACATTACTTACCTTGCAGTTTATTCCACTTTCATGCAGGTCGGCATTGACCCTGGACATTTTTCTTCTGGTGTTTTTTAGAGACAACAAACAGGTCAGTTTACTCTCATTGGTTTCTTTAAGCCTGACCTTTCTTGCC
>NC_068414.1:5084310-5294409 GCF_023724105.1 Carassius gibelio | reverse complement strand
AACCACAAATATTTTAGCCCCATTTTGGATTTTTTTGCATTGACTCATGGACTCGGTCTGGCTTGGATCGGTCTTTAGTGGTCAGTGGACGGATGGACCGTGCACAACCAGGTTCAGACCTCAGGTCTGGACCTTGGACGTTTCATTCCCCTAACCAGCCAGTGCCTTCGTCTCTGAGCTTTGGGCTGGTCCTTGTCGGGCCTTGTTTTAGTGAGTTGATGTGAAATATCAGTACAACAAAATGGTAAATCACACCAAAATGGATCATGACGCACCAAAAAGTGCCGATATTTAGTGTTAGAACGTGTGTGTGTGCAGACACGCCCCCCTCAGAAACAGTATAAATAAGACTGAGTGACTGGAACCTTTCATTTTGTGTTCGAGCTAGCCTGAAGAAGGAAAATAAATTCCGAAACGTCGCGATAAGGCTTGAACAGTCCACTTTAAGGCCTCCATCAGTGTGGTGTATGATGTAGAGAGCCACAGAAATTTTCTAGAAGGTTCCAAAAATTGTTTTCTCCATCCAGACGATGTTGAGATCTCTTGAAGTCACAGAAACGTATTCCTCCATCCAAAACGATGTTGAGTTGTGTATAATTAAATTACTGATTACTCTCTTGGGGGTTTAGAACGATTTCCTCCATCCATACAGATGTCGAGTTTTTTCAAAGATGTACTGCACCACACAACACCTAACCTTAACACCCATTTTGTTGTGCAAACCTAGTGGAAATAACCACAAATATTTTAGCCCCATTTTGGATTTTTTTGCATTGACTCATGGACTCGGTCTGGCTTGGATCGGTCTTTAGTGGTCAGTGGACGGATGGACCGTGCACAACCAGGTTCAGACCTCAGGTCTGGACCTTGGACGTTTCATTCCCCTAACCAGCCAGTGCCTTCGTCTCTGAGCTTTGGGCTGGTCCTTGTCGGGCCTTGTTTTAGTGAGTTGATGTGAAATATCAGTACAACAAAATGGTAAATCACACCAAAATGGATCATGACGCACCAAAAAGTGCCGATATTTAGTGTTAGAACGTGTGTGTGTGCAGACACGCCCCCCTCAGAAACAGTATAAATAAGACTGAGTGACTGGAACCTTTCATTTTGTGTTCGAGCTAGCCTGAAGAAGGAAAATAAATTCCGAAACGTCGCGATAAGGCTTGAACAGTCCACTTTAAGGCCTCCATCAGTGTGGTGTATGATGTAGAGAGCCACAGAAATTTTCTAGAAGGTTCCAAAAATTGTTTTCTCCATCCAGACGATGTTGAGATCTCTTGAAGTCACAGAAACGTATTCCTCCATCCAAAACGATGTTGAGTTGTGTATAATTAAATTACTGATTACTCTCTTGGGGGTTTAGAACGATTTCCTCCATCCATACAGATGTCGAGTTTTTTCAAAGATGTACTGCACCACACAACACCTAACCTTAACACCCATTTTGTTGTGCAAACCTAGTGGAAATAACCACAAATATTTTAGCCCCATTTTGGATTTTTTTGCATTGACTCATGGACTCGGTCTGGCTTGGATCGGTCTTTAGTGGTCAGTGGACGGATGGACCGTGCACAACCAGGTTCAGACCTCAGGTCTGGACCTTGGACGTTTCATTCCCCTAACCAGCCAGTGCCTTCGTCTCTGAGCTTTGGGCTGGTCCTTGTCGGGCCTTGTTTTAGTGAGTTGATGTGAAATATCAGTACAACAAAATGGTAAATCACACCAAAATGGATCATGACGCACCAAAAAGTGCCGATATTTAGTGTTAGAACGTGTGTGTGTGCAGACACGCCCCCCTCAGAAACAGTATAAATAAGACTGAGTGACTGGAACCTTTCATTTTGTGTTCGAGCTAGCCTGAAGAAGGAAAATAAATTCCGAAACGTCGCGATAAGGCTTGAACAGTCCACTTTAAGGCCTCCATCAGTGTGGTGTATGATGTAGAGAGCCACAGAAATTTTCTAGAAGGTTCCAAAAATTGTTTTCTCCATCCAGACGATGTTGAGATCTCTTGAAGTCACAGAAACGTATTCCTCCATCCAAAACGATGTTGAGTTGTGTATAATTAAATTACTGATTACTCTCTTGGGGGTTTAGAACGATTTCCTCCATCCATACAGATGTCGAGTTTTTTCAAAGATGTACTGCACCACACAACACCTAACCTTAACACCCATTTTGTTGTGCAAACCTAGTGGAAATAACCACAAATATTTTAGCCCCATTTTGGATTTTTTTGCATTGACTCATGGACTCGGTCTGGCTTGGATCGGTCTTTAGTGGTCAGTGGACGGATGGACCGTGCACAACCAGGTTCAGACCTCAGGTCTGGACCTTGGACGTTTCATTCCCCTAACCAGCCAGTGCCTTCGTCTCTGAGCTTTGGGCTGGTCCTTGTCGGGCCTTGTTTTAGTGAGTTGATGTGAAATATCAGTACAACAAAATGGTAAATCACACCAAAATGGATCATGACGCACCAAAAAGTGCCGATATTTAGTGTTAGAACGTGTGTGTGTGCAGACACGCCCCCCTCAGAAACAGTATAAATAAGACTGAGTGACTGGAACCTTTCATTTTGTGTTCGAGCTAGCCTGAAGAAGGAAAATAAATTCCGAAACGTCGCGATAAGGCTTGAACAGTCCACTTTAAGGCCTCCATCAGTGTGGTGTATGATGTAGAGAGCCACAGAAATTTTCTAGAAGGTTCCAAAAATTGTTTTCTCCATCCAGACGATGTTGAGATCTCTTGAAGTCACAGAAACGTATTCCTCCATCCAAAACGATGTTGAGTTGTGTATAATTAAATTACTGATTACTCTCTTGGGGGTTTAGAACGATTTCCTCCATCCATACAGATGTCGAGTTTTTTCAAAGATGTACTGCACCACACAACACCTAACCTTAACACCCATTTTGTTGTGCAAACCTAGTGGAAATAACCACAAATATTTTAGCCCCATTTTGGATTTTTTTGCATTGACTCATGGACTCGGTCTGGCTTGGATCGGTCTTTAGTGGTCAGTGGACGGATGGACCGTGCACAACCAGGTTCAGACCTCAGGTCTGGACCTTGGACGTTTCATTCCCCTAACCAGCCAGTGCCTTCGTCTCTGAGCTTTGGGCTGGTCCTTGTCGGGCCTTGTTTTAGTGAGTTGATGTGAAATATCAGTACAACAAAATGGTAAATCACACCAAAATGGATCATGACGCACCAAAAAGTGCCGATATTTAGTGTTAGAACGTGTGTGTGTGCAGACACGCCCCCCTCAGAAACAGTATAAATAAGACTGAGTGACTGGAACCTTTCATTTTGTGTTCGAGCTAGCCTGAAGAAGGAAAATAAATTCCAAAACGTCGCGATAAGGCTTGAACAGTCCACTTTAAGGCCTCCATCAGTGTGGTGTATGATGTAGAGAGCCACAGAAATTTTCTAGAAGGTTCCAAAAATTGTTTTCTCCATCCAGACGATGTTGAGATCTCTTGAAGTCACAGAAACGTATTCCTCCATCCAAAACGATGTTGAGTTGTGTATAATTAAATTACTGATTACTCTCTTGGGGGTTTAGAACGATTTCCTCCATCCATACAGATGTCGAGTTTTTTCAAAGATGTACTGCACCACACAACACCTAACCTTAACACCCATTTTGTTGTGCAAACCTAGTGGAAATAACCACAAATATTTTAGCCCCATTTTGGATTTTTTTGCATTGACTCATGGACTCGGTCTGGCTTGGATCGGTCTTTAGTGGTCAGTGGACGGATGGACCGTGCACAACCAGGTTCAGACCTCAGGTCTGGACCTTGGACGTTTCATTCCCCTAACCAGCCAGTGCCTTCGTCTCTGAGCTTTGGGCTGGTCCTTGTCGGGCCTTGTTTTAGTGAGTTGATGTGAAATATCAGTACAACAAAATGGTAAATCACACCAAAATGGATCATGACGCACCAAAAAGTGCCGATATTTAGTGTTAGAACGTGTGTGTGTGCAGACACGCCCCCCTCAGAAACAGTATAAATAAGACTGAGTGACTGGAACCTTTCATTTTGTGTTCGAGCTAGCCTGAAGAAGGAAAATAAATTCCGAAACGTCGCGATAAGGCTTGAACAGTCCACTTTAAGGCCTCCATCAGTGTGGTGTATGATGTAGAGAGCCACAGAAATTTTCTAGAAGGTTCCAAAAATTGTTTTCTCCATCCAGACGATGTTGAGATCTCTTGAAGTCACAGAAACGTATTCCTCCATCCAAAACGATGTTGAGTTGTGTATAATTAAATTACTGATTACTCTCTTGGGGGTTTAGAACGATTTCCTCCATCCATACAGATGTCGAGTTTTTTCAAAGATGTACTGCACCACACAACACCTAACCTTAACACCCATTTTGTTGTGCAAACCTAGTGGAAATAACCACAAATATTTTAGCCCCATTTTGGATTTTTTTGCATTGACTCATGGACTCGGTCTGGCTTGGATCGGTCTTTAGTGGTCAGTGGACGGATGGACCGTGCACAACCAGGTTCAGACCTCAGGTCTGGACCTTGGACGTTTCATTCCCCTAACCAGCCAGTGCCTTCGTCTCTGAGCTTTGGGCTGGTCCTTGTCGGGCCTTGTTTTAGTGAGTTGATGTGAAATATCAGTACAACAAAATGGTAAATCACACCAAAATGGATCATGACGCACCAAAAAGTGCCGATATTTAGTGTTAGAACGTGTGTGTGTGCAGACACGCCCCCCTCAGAAACAGTATAAATAAGACTGAGTGACTGGAACCTTTCATTTTGTGTTCGAGCTAGCCTGAAGAAGGAAAATAAATTCCGAAACGTCGCGATAAGGCTTGAACAGTCCACTTTAAGGCCTCCATCAGTGTGGTGTATGATGTAGAGAGCCACAGAAATTTTCTAGAAGGTTCCAAAAATTGTTTTCTCCATCCAGACGATGTTGAGATCTCTTGAAGTCACAGAAACGTATTCCTCCATCCAAAACGATGTTGAGTTGTGTATAATTAAATTACTGATTACTCTCTTGGGGGTTTAGAACGATTTCCTCCATCCATACAGATGTCGAGTTTTTTCAAAGATGTACTGCACCACACAACACCTAACCTTAACACCCATTTTGTTGTGCAAACCTAGTGGAAATAACCACAAATATTTTAGCCCCATTTTGGATTTTTTTGCATTGACTCATGGACTCGGTCTGGCTTGGATCGGTCTTTAGTGGTCAGTGGACGGATGGACCGTGCACAACCAGGTTCAGACCTCAGGTCTGGACCTTGGACGTTTCATTCCCCTAACCAGCCAGTGCCTTCGTCTCTGAGCTTTGGGCTGGTCCTTGTCGGGCCTTGTTTTAGTGAGTTGATGTGAAATATCAGTACAACAAAATGGTAAATCACACCAAAATGGATCATGACGCACCAAAAAGTGCCGATATTTAGTGTTAGAACGTGTGTGTGTGCAGACACGCCCCCCTCAGAAACAGTATAAATAAGACTGAGTGACTGGAACCTTTCATTTTGTGTTCGAGCTAGCCTGAAGAAGGAAAATAAATTCCGAAACGTCGCGATAAGGCTTGAACAGTCCACTTTAAGGCCTCCATCAGTGTGGTGTATGATGTAGAGAGCCACAGAAATTTTCTAGAAGGTTCCAAAAATTGTTTTCTCCATCCAGACGATGTTGAGATCTCTTGAAGTCACAGAAACGTATTCCTCCATCCAAAACGATGTTGAGTTGTGTATAATTAAATTACTGATTACTCTCTTGGGGGTTTAGAACGATTTCCTCCATCCATACAGATGTCGAGTTTTTTCAAAGATGTACTGCACCACACAACACCTAACCTTAACACCCATTTTGTTGTGCAAACCTAGTGGAAATAACCACAAATATTTTAGCCCCATTTTGGATTTTTTTGCATTGACTCATGGACTCGGTCTGGCTTGGATCGGTCTTTAGTGGTCAGTGGACGGATGGACCGTGCACAACCAGGTTCAGACCTCAGGTCTGGACCTTGGACGTTTCATTCCCCTAACCAGCCAGTGCCTTCGTCTCTGAGCTTTGGGCTGGTCCTTGTCGGGCCTTGTTTTAGTGAGTTGATGTGAAATATCAGTACAACAAAATGGTAAATCACACCAAAATGGATCATGACGCACCAAAAAGTGCCGATATTTAGTGTTAGAACGTGTGTGTGTGCAGACACGCCCCCCTCAGAAACAGTATAAATAAGACTGAGTGACTGGAACCTTTCATTTTGTGTTCGAGCTAGCCTGAAGAAGGAAAATAAATTCCGAAACGTCGCGATAAGGCTTGAACAGTCCACTTTAAGGCCTCCATCAGTGTGGTGTATGATGTAGAGAGCCACAGAAATTTTCTAGAAGGTTCCAAAAATTGTTTTCTCCATCCAGACGATGTTGAGATCTCTTGAAGTCACAGAAACGTATTCCTCCATCCAAAACGATGTTGAGTTGTGTATAATTAAATTACTGATTACTCTCTTGGGGGTTTAGAACGATTTCCTCCATCCATACAGATGTCGAGTTTTTTCAAAGATGTACTGCACCACACAACACCTAACCTTAACACCCATTTTGTTGTGCAAACCTAGTGGAAATAACCACAAATATTTTAGCCCCATTTTGGATTTTTTTGCATTGACTCATGGACTCGGTCTGGCTTGGATCGGTCTTTAGTGGTCAGTGGACGGATGGACCGTGCACAACCAGGTTCAGACCTCAGGTCTGGACCTTGGACGTTTCATTCCCCTAACCAGCCAGTGCCTTCGTCTCTGAGCTTTGGGCTGGTCCTTGTCGGGCCTTGTTTTAGTGAGTTGATGTGAAATATCAGTACAACAAAATGGTAAATCACACCAAAATGGATCATGACGCACCAAAAAGTGCCGATATTTAGTGTTAGAACGTGTGTGTGTGCAGACACGCCCCCCTCAGAAACAGTATAAATAAGACTGAGTGACTGGAACCTTTCATTTTGTGTTCGAGCTAGCCTGAAGAAGGAAAATAAATTCCGAAACGTCGCGATAAGGCTTGAACAGTCCACTTTAAGGCCTCCATCAGTGTGGTGTATGATGTAGAGAGCCACAGAAATTTTCTAGAAGGTTCCAAAAATTGTTTTCTCCATCCAGACGATGTTGAGATCTCTTGAAGTCACAGAAACGTATTCCTCCATCCAAAACGATGTTGAGTTGTGTATAATTAAATTACTGATTACTCTCTTGGGGGTTTAGAACGATTTCCTCCATCCATACAGATGTCGAGTTTTTTCAAAGATGTACTGCACCACACAACACCTAACCTTAACACCCATTTTGTTGTGCAAACCTAGTGGAAATAACCACAAATATTTTAGCCCCATTTTGGATTTTTTTGCATTGACTCATGGACTCGGTCTGGCTTGGATCGGTCTTTAGTGGTCAGTGGACGGATGGACCGTGCACAACCAGGTTCAGACCTCAGGTCTGGACCTTGGACGTTTCATTCCCCTAACCAGCCAGTGCCTTCGTCTCTGAGCTTTGGGCTGGTCCTTGTCGGGCCTTGTTTTAGTGAGTTGATGTGAAATATCAGTACAACAAAATGGTAAATCACACCAAAATGGATCATGACGCACCAAAAAGTGCCGATATTTAGTGTTAGAACGTGTGTGTGTGCAGACACGCCCCCCTCAGAAACAGTATAAATAAGACTGAGTGACTGGAACCTTTCATTTTGTGTTCGAGCTAGCCTGAAGAAGGAAAATAAATTCCGAAACGTCGCGATAAGGCTTGAACAGTCCACTTTAAGGCCTCCATCAGTGTGGTGTATGATGTAGAGAGCCACAGAAATTTTCTAGAAGGTTCCAAAAATTGTTTTCTCCATCCAGACGATGTTGAGATCTCTTGAAGTCACAGAAACGTATTCCTCCATCCAAAACGATGTTGAGTTGTGTATAATTAAATTACTGATTACTCTCTTGGGGGTTTAGAACGATTTCCTCCATCCATACAGATGTCGAGTTTTTTCAAAGATGTACTGCACCACACAACACCTAACCTTAACACCCATTTTGTTGTGCAAACCTAGTGGAAATAACCACAAATATTTTAGCCCCATTTTGGATTTTTTTGCATTGACTCATGGACTCGGTCTGGCTTGGATCGGTCTTTAGTGGTCAGTGGACGGATGGACCGTGCACAACCAGGTTCAGACCTCAGGTCTGGACCTTGGACGTTTCATTCCCCTAACCAGCCAGTGCCTTCGTCTCTGAGCTTTGGGCTGGTCCTTGTCGGGCCTTGTTTTAGTGAGTTGATGTGAAATATCAGTACAACAAAATGGTAAATCACACCAAAATGGATCATGACGCACCAAAAAGTGCCGATATTTAGTGTTAGAACGTGTGTGTGTGCAGACACGCCCCCCTCAGAAACAGTATAAATAAGACTGAGTGACTGGAACCTTTCATTTTGTGTTCGAGCTAGCCTGAAGAAGGAAAATAAATTCCGAAACGTCGCGATAAGGCTTGAACAGTCCACTTTAAGGCCTCCATCAGTGTGGTGTATGATGTAGAGAGCCACAGAAATTTTCTAGAAGGTTCCAAAAATTGTTTTCTCCATCCAGACGATGTTGAGATCTCTTGAAGTCACAGAAACATATTCCTCCATCCAAAACGATGTTGAGTTGTGTATAATTAAATTACTGATTACTCTCTTGGGGGTTTAGAACGATTTCCTCCATCCATACAGATGTCGAGTTTTTTCAAAGATGTACTGCACCACACAACACCTAACCTTAACACCCATTTTGTTGTGCAAACCTAGTGGAAATAACCACAAATATTTTAGCCCCATTTTGGATTTTTTTGCATTGACTCATGGACTCGGTCTGGCTTGGATCGGTCTTTAGTGGTCAGTGGACGGATGGACCGTGCACAACCAGGTTCAGACCTCAGGTCTGGACCTTGGACGTTTCATTCCCCTAACCAGCCAGTGCCTTCGTCTCTGAGCTTTGGGCTGGTCCTTGTCGGGCCTTGTTTTAGTGAGTTGATGTGAAATATCAGTACAACAAAATGGTAAATCACACCAAAATGGATCATGACGCACCAAAAAGTGCCGATATTTAGTGTTAGAACGTGTGTGTGTGCAGACACGCCCCCCTCAGAAACAGTATAAATAAGACTGAGTGACTGGAACCTTTCATTTTGTGTTCGAGCTAGCCTGAAGAAGGAAAATAAATTCCGAAACGTCGCGATAAGGCTTGAACAGTCCACTTTAAGGCCTCCATCAGTGTGGTGTATGATGTAGAGAGCCACAGAAATTTTCTAGAAGGTTCCAAAAATTGTTTTCTCCATCCAGACGATGTTGAGATCTCTTGAAGTCACAGAAACGTATTCCTCCATCCAAAACGATGTTGAGTTGTGTATAATTAAATTACTGATTACTCTCTTGGGGGTTTAGAACGATTTCCTCCATCCATACAGATGTCGAGTTTTTTCAAAGATGTACTGCACCACACAACACCTAACCTTAACACCCATTTTGTTGTGCAAACCTAGTGGAAATAACCACAAATATTTTAGCCCCATTTTGGATTTTTTTGCATTGACTCATGGACTCGGTCTGGCTTGGATCGGTCTTTAGTGGTCAGTGGACGGATGGACCGTGCACAACCAGGTTCAGACCTCAGGTCTGGACCTTGGACGTTTCATTCCCCTAACCAGCCAGTGCCTTCGTCTCTGAGCTTTGGGCTGGTCCTTGTCGGGCCTTGTTTTAGTGAGTTGATGTGAAATATCAGTACAACAAAATGGTAAATCACACCAAAATGGATCATGACGCACCAAAAAGTGCCGATATTTAGTGTTAGAACGTGTGTGTGTGCAGACACGCCCCCCTCAGAAACAGTATAAATAAGACTGAGTGACTGGAACCTTTCATTTTGTGTTCGAGCTAGCCTGAAGAAGGAAAATAAATTCCGAAACGTCGCGATAAGGCTTGAACAGTCCACTTTAAGGCCTCCATCAGTGTGGTGTATGATGTAGAGAGCCACAGAAATTTTCTAGAAGGTTCCAAAAATTGTTTTCTCCATCCAGACGATGTTGAGATCTCTTGAAGTCACAGAAACGTATTCCTCCATCCAAAACGATGTTGAGTTGTGTATAATTAAATTACTGATTACTCTCTTGGGGGTTTAGAACGATTTCCTCCATCCATACAGATGTCGAGTTTTTTCAAAGATGTACTGCACCACACAACACCTAACCTTAACACCCATTTTGTTGTGCAAACCTAGTGGAAATAACCACAAATATTTTAGCCCCATTTTGGATTTTTTTGCATTGACTCATGGACTCGGTCTGGCTTGGATCGGTCTTTAGTGGTCAGTGGACGGATGGACCGTGCACAACCAGGTTCAGACCTCAGGTCTGGACCTTGGACGTTTCATTCCCCTAACCAGCCAGTGCCTTCGTCTCTGAGCTTTGGGCTGGTCCTTGTCGGGCCTTGTTTTAGTGAGTTGATGTGAAATATCAGTACAACAAAATGGTAAATCACACCAAAATGGATCATGACGCACCAAAAAGTGCCGATATTTAGTGTTAGAACGTGTGTGTGTGCAGACACGCCCCCCTCAGAAACAGTATAAATAAGACTGAGTGACTGGAACCTTTCATTTTGTGTTCGAGCTAGCCTGAAGAAGGAAAATAAATTCCGAAACGTCGCGATAAGGCTTGAACAGTCCACTTTAAGGCCTCCATCAGTGTGGTGTATGATGTAGAGAGCCACAGAAATTTTCTAGAAGGTTCCAAAAATTGTTTTCTCCATCCAGACGATGTTGAGATCTCTTGAAGTCACAGAAACGTATTCCTCCATCCAAAACGATGTTGAGTTGTGTATAATTAAATTACTGATTACTCTCTTGGGGGTTTAGAACGATTTCCTCCATCCATACAGATGTCGAGTTTTTTCAAAGATGTACTGCACCACACAACACCTAACCTTAACACCCATTTTGTTGTGCAAACCTAGTGGAAATAACCACAAATATTTTAGCCCCATTTTGGATTTTTTTGCATTGACTCATGGACTCGGTCTGGCTTGGATCGGTCTTTAGTGGTCAGTGGACGGATGGACCGTGCACAACCAGGTTCAGACCTCAGGTCTGGACCTTGGACGTTTCATTCCCCTAACCAGCCAGTGCCTTCGTCTCTGAGCTTTGGGCTGGTCCTTGTCGGGCCTTGTTTTAGTGAGTTGATGTGAAATATCAGTACAACAAAATGGTAAATCACACCAAAATGGATCATGACGCACCAAAAAGTGCCGATATTTAGTGTTAGAACGTGTGTGTGTGCAGACACGCCCCCCTCAGAAACAGTATAAATAAGACTGAGTGACTGGAACCTTTCATTTTGTGTTCGAGCTAGCCTGAAGAAGGAAAATAAATTCCGAAACGTCGCGATAAGGCTTGAACAGTCCACTTTAAGGCCTCCATCAGTGTGGTGTATGATGTAGAGAGCCACAGAAATTTTCTAGAAGGTTCCAAAAATTGTTTTCTCCATCCAGACGATGTTGAGATCTCTTGAAGTCACAGAAACGTATTCCTCCATCCAAAACGATGTTGAGTTGTGTATAATTAAATTACTGATTACTCTCTTGGGGGTTTAGAACGATTTCCTCCATCCATACAGATGTCGAGTTTTTTCAAAGATGTACTGCACCACACAACACCTAACCTTAACACCCATTTTGTTGTGCAAACCTAGTGGAAATAACCACAAATATTTTAGCCCCATTTTGGATTTTTTTGCATTGACTCATGGACTCGGTCTGGCTTGGATCGGTCTTTAGTGGTCAGTGGACGGATGGACCGTGCACAACCAGGTTCAGACCTCAGGTCTGGACCTTGGACGTTTCATTCCCCTAACCAGCCAGTGCCTTCGTCTCTGAGCTTTGGGCTGGTCCTTGTCGGGCCTTGTTTTAGTGAGTTGATGTGAAATATCAGTACAACAAAATGGTAAATCACACCAAAATGGATCATGACGCACCAAAAAGTGCCGATATTTAGTGTTAGAACGTGTGTGTGTGCAGACACGCCCCCCTCAGAAACAGTATAAATAAGACTGAGTGACTGGAACCTTTCATTTTGTGTTCGAGCTAGCCTGAAGAAGGAAAATAAATTCCGAAACGTCGCGATAAGGCTTGAACAGTCCACTTTAAGGCCTCCATCAGTGTGGTGTATGATGTAGAGAGCCACAGAAATTTTCTAGAAGGTTCCAAAAATTGTTTTCTCCATCCAGACGATGTTGAGATCTCTTGAAGTCACAGAAACGTATTCCTCCATCCAAAACGATGTTGAGTTGTGTATAATTAAATTACTGATTACTCTCTTGGGGGTTTAGAACGATTTCCTCCATCCATACAGATGTCGAGTTTTTTCAAAGATGTACTGCACCACACAACACCTAACCTTAACACCCATTTTGTTGTGCAAACCTAGTGGAAATAACCACAAATATTTTAGCCCCATTTTGGATTTTTTTGCATTGACTCATGGACTCGGTCTGGCTTGGATCGGTCTTTAGTGGTCAGTGGACGGATGGACCGTGCACAACCAGGTTCAGACCTCAGGTCTGGACCTTGGACGTTTCATTCCCCTAACCAGCCAGTGCCTTCGTCTCTGAGCTTTGGGCTGGTCCTTGTCGGGCCTTGTTTTAGTGAGTTGATGTGAAATATCAGTACAACAAAATGGTAAATCACACCAAAATGGATCATGACGCACCAAAAAGTGCCGATATTTAGTGTTAGAACGTGTGTGTGTGCAGACACGCCCCCCTCAGAAACAGTATAAATAAGACTGAGTGACTGGAACCTTTCATTTTGTGTTCGAGCTAGCCTGAAGAAGGAAAATAAATTCCGAAACGTCGCGATAAGGCTTGAACAGTCCACTTTAAGGCCTCCATCAGTGTGGTGTATGATGTAGAGAGCCACAGAAATTTTCTAGAAGGTTCCAAAAATTGTTTTCTCCATCCAGACGATGTTGAGATCTCTTGAAGTCACAGAAACGTATTCCTCCATCCAAAACGATGTTGAGTTGTGTATAATTAAATTACTGATTACTCTCTTGGGGGTTTAGAACGATTTCCTCCATCCATACAGATGTCGAGTTTTTTCAAAGATGTACTGCACCACACAACACCTAACCTTAACACCCATTTTGTTGTGCAAACCTAGTGGAAATAACCACAAATATTTTAGCCCCATTTTGGATTTTTTTGCATTGACTCATGGACTCGGTCTGGCTTGGATCGGTCTTTAGTGGTCAGTGGACGGATGGACCGTGCACAACCAGGTTCAGACCTCAGGTCTGGACCTTGGACGTTTCATTCCCCTAACCAGCCAGTGCCTTCGTCTCTGAGCTTTGGGCTGGTCCTTGTCGGGCCTTGTTTTAGTGAGTTGATGTGAAATATCAGTACAACAAAATGGTAAATCACACCAAAATGGATCATGACGCACCAAAAAGTGCCGATATTTAGTGTTAGAACGTGTGTGTGTGCAGACACGCCCCCCTCAGAAACAGTATAAATAAGACTGAGTGACTGGAACCTTTCATTTTGTGTTCGAGCTAGCCTGAAGAAGGAAAATAAATTCCGAAACGTCGCGATAAGGCTTGAACAGTCCACTTTAAGGCCTCCATCAGTGTGGTGTATGATGTAGAGAGCCACAGAAATTTTCTAGAAGGTTCCAAAAATTGTTTTCTCCATCCAGACGATGTTGAGATCTCTTGAAGTCACAGAAACGTATTCCTCCATCCAAAACGATGTTGAGTTGTGTATAATTAAATTACTGATTACTCTCTTGGGGGTTTAGAACGATTTCCTCCATCCATACAGATGTCGAGTTTTTTCAAAGATGTACTGCACCACACAACACCTAACCTTAACACCCATTTTGTTGTGCAAACCTAGTGGAAATAACCACAAATATTTTAGCCCCATTTTGGATTTTTTTGCATTGACTCATGGACTCGGTCTGGCTTGGATCGGTCTTTAGTGGTCAGTGGACGGATGGACCGTGCACAACCAGGTTCAGACCTCAGGTCTGGACCTTGGACGTTTCATTCCCCTAACCAGCCAGTGCCTTCGTCTCTGAGCTTTGGGCTGGTCCTTGTCGGGCCTTGTTTTAGTGAGTTGATGTGAAATATCAGTACAACAAAATGGTAAATCACACCAAAATGGATCATGACGCACCAAAAAGTGCCGATATTTAGTGTTAGAACGTGTGTGTGTGCAGACACGCCCCCCTCAGAAACAGTATAAATAAGACTGAGTGACTGGAACCTTTCATTTTGTGTTCGAGCTAGCCTGAAGAAGGAAAATAAATTCCGAAACGTCGCGATAAGGCTTGAACAGTCCACTTTAAGGCCTCCATCAGTGTGGTGTATGATGTAGAGAGCCACAGAAATTTTCTAGAAGGTTCCAAAAATTGTTTTCTCCATCCAGACGATGTTGAGATCTCTTGAAGTCACAGAAACGTATTCCTCCATCCAAAACGATGTTGAGTTGTGTATAATTAAATTACTGATTACTCTCTTGGGGGTTTAGAACGATTTCCTCCATCCATACAGATGTCGAGTTTTTTCAAAGATGTACTGCACCACACAACACCTAACCTTAACACCCATTTTGTTGTGCAAACCTAGTGGAAATAACCACAAATATTTTAGCCCCATTTTGGATTTTTTTGCATTGACTCATGGACTCGGTCTGGCTTGGATCGGTCTTTAGTGGTCAGTGGACGGATGGACCGTGCACAACCAGGTTCAGACCTCAGGTCTGGACCTTGGACGTTTCATTCCCCTAACCAGCCAGTGCCTTCGTCTCTGAGCTTTGGGCTGGTCCTTGTCGGGCCTTGTTTTAGTGAGTTGATGTGAAATATCAGTACAACAAAATGGTAAATCACACCAAAATGGATCATGACGCACCAAAAAGTGCCGATATTTAGTGTTAGAACGTGTGTGTGTGCAGACACGCCCCCCTCAGAAACAGTATAAATAAGACTGAGTGACTGGAACCTTTCATTTTGTGTTCGAGCTAGCCTGAAGAAGGAAAATAAATTCCGAAACGTCGCGATAAGGCTTGAACAGTCCACTTTAAGGCCTCCATCAGTGTGGTGTATGATGTAGAGAGCCACAGAAATTTTCTAGAAGGTTCCAAAAATTGTTTTCTCCATCCAGACGATGTTGAGATCTCTTGAAGTCACAGAAACGTATTCCTCCATCCAAAACGATGTTGAGTTGTGTATAATTAAATTACTGATTACTCTCTTGGGGGTTTAGAACGATTTCCTCCATCCATACAGATGTCGAGTTTTTTCAAAGATGTACTGCACCACACAACACCTAACCTTAACACCCATTTTGTTGTGCAAACCTAGTGGAAATAACCACAAATATTTTAGCCCCATTTTGGATTTTTTTGCATTGACTCATGGACTCGGTCTGGCTTGGATCGGTCTTTAGTGGTCAGTGGACGGATGGACCGTGCACAACCAGGTTCAGACCTCAGGTCTGGACCTTGGACGTTTCATTCCCCTAACCAGCCAGTGCCTTCGTCTCTGAGCTTTGGGCTGGTCCTTGTCGGGCCTTGTTTTAGTGAGTTGATGTGAAATATCAGTACAACAAAATGGTAAATCACACCAAAATGGATCATGACGCACCAAAAAGTGCCGATATTTAGTGTTAGAACGTGTGTGTGTGCAGACACGCCCCCCTCAGAAACAGTATAAATAAGACTGAGTGACTGGAACCTTTCATTTTGTGTTCGAGCTAGCCTGAAGAAGGAAAATAAATTCCGAAACGTCGCGATAAGGCTTGAACAGTCCACTTTAAGGCCTCCATCAGTGTGGTGTATGATGTAGAGAGCCACAGAAATTTTCTAGAAGGTTCCAAAAATTGTTTTCTCCATCCAGACGATGTTGAGATCTCTTGAAGTCACAGAAACGTATTCCTCCATCCAAAACGATGTTGAGTTGTGTATAATTAAATTACTGATTACTCTCTTGGGGGTTTAGAACGATTTCCTCCATCCATACAGATGTCGAGTTTTTTCAAAGATGTACTGCACCACACAACACCTAACCTTAACACCCATTTTGTTGTGCAAACCTAGTGGAAATAACCACAAATATTTTAGCCCCATTTTGGATTTTTTTGCATTGACTCATGGACTCGGTCTGGCTTGGATCGGTCTTTAGTGGTCAGTGGACGGATGGACCGTGCACAACCAGGTTCAGACCTCAGGTCTGGACCTTGGACGTTTCATTCCCCTAACCAGCCAGTGCCTTCGTCTCTGAGCTTTGGGCTGGTCCTTGTCGGGCCTTGTTTTAGTGAGTTGATGTGAAATATCAGTACAACAAAATGGTAAATCACACCAAAATGGATCATGACGCACCAAAAAGTGCCGATATTTAGTGTTAGAACGTGTGTGTGTGCAGACACGCCCCCCTCAGAAACAGTATAAATAAGACTGAGTGACTGGAACCTTTCATTTTGTGTTCGAGCTAGCCTGAAGAAGGAAAATAAATTCCGAAACGTCGCGATAAGGCTTGAACAGTCCACTTTAAGGCCTCCATCAGTGTGGTGTATGATGTAGAGAGCCACAGAAATTTTCTAGAAGGTTCCAAAAATTGTTTTCTCCATCCAGACGATGTTGAGATCTCTTGAAGTCACAGAAACGTATTCCTCCATCCAAAACGATGTTGAGTTGTGTATAATTAAATTACTGATTACTCTCTTGGGGGTTTAGAACGATTTCCTCCATCCATACAGATGTCGAGTTTTTTCAAAGATGTACTGCACCACACAACACCTAACCTTAACACCCATTTTGTTGTGCAAACCTAGTGGAAATAACCACAAATATTTTAGCCCCATTTTGGATTTTTTTGCATTGACTCATGGACTCGGTCTGGCTTGGATCGGTCTTTAGTGGTCAGTGGACGGATGGACCGTGCACAACCAGGTTCAGACCTCAGGTCTGGACCTTGGACGTTTCATTCCCCTAACCAGCCAGTGCCTTCGTCTCTGAGCTTTGGGCTGGTCCTTGTCGGGCCTTGTTTTAGTGAGTTGATGTGAAATATCAGTACAACAAAATGGTAAATCACACCAAAATGGATCATGACGCACCAAAAAGTGCCGATATTTAGTGTTAGAACGTGTGTGTGTGCAGACACGCCCCCCTCAGAAACAGTATAAATAAGACTGAGTGACTGGAACCTTTCATTTTGTGTTCGAGCTAGCCTGAAGAAGGAAAATAAATTCCGAAACGTCGCGATAAGGCTTGAACAGTCCACTTTAAGGCCTCCATCAGTGTGGTGTATGATGTAGAGAGCCACAGAAATTTTCTAGAAGGTTCCAAAAATTGTTTTCTCCATCCAGACGATGTTGAGATCTCTTGAAGTCACAGAAACGTATTCCTCCATCCAAAACGATGTTGAGTTGTGTATAATTAAATTACTGATTACTCTCTTGGGGGTTTAGAACGATTTCCTCCATCCATACAGATGTCGAGTTTTTTCAAAGATGTACTGCACCACACAACACCTAACCTTAACACCCATTTTGTTGTGCAAACCTAGTGGAAATAACCACAAATATTTTAGCCCCATTTTGGATTTTTTTGCATTGACTCATGGACTCGGTCTGGCTTGGATCGGTCTTTAGTGGTCAGTGGACGGATGGACCGTGCACAACCAGGTTCAGACCTCAGGTCTGGACCTTGGACGTTTCATTCCCCTAACCAGCCAGTGCCTTCGTCTCTGAGCTTTGGGCTGGTCCTTGTCGGGCCTTGTTTTAGTGAGTTGATGTGAAATATCAGTACAACAAAATGGTAAATCACACCAAAATGGATCATGACGCACCAAAAAGTGCCGATATTTAGTGTTAGAACGTGTGTGTGTGCAGACACGCCCCCCTCAGAAACAGTATAAATAAGACTGAGTGACTGGAACCTTTCATTTTGTGTTCGAGCTAGCCTGAAGAAGGAAAATAAATTCCGAAACGTCGCGATAAGGCTTGAACAGTCCACTTTAAGGCCTCCATCAGTGTGGTGTATGATGTAGAGAGCCACAGAAATTTTCTAGAAGGTTCCAAAAATTGTTTTCTCCATCCAGACGATGTTGAGATCTCTTGAAGTCACAGAAACGTATTCCTCCATCCAAAACGATGTTGAGTTGTGTATAATTAAATTACTGATTACTCTCTTGGGGGTTTAGAACGATTTCCTCCATCCATACAGATGTCGAGTTTTTTCAAAGATGTACTGCACCACACAACACCTAACCTTAACACCCATTTTGTTGTGCAAACCTAGTGGAAATAACCACAAATATTTTAGCCCCATTTTGGATTTTTTTGCATTGACTCATGGACTCGGTCTGGCTTGGATCGGTCTTTAGTGGTCAGTGGACGGATGGACCGTGCACAACCAGGTTCAGACCTCAGGTCTGGACCTTGGACGTTTCATTCCCCTAACCAGCCAGTGCCTTCGTCTCTGAGCTTTGGGCTGGTCCTTGTCGGGCCTTGTTTTAGTGAGTTGATGTGAAATATCAGTACAACAAAATGGTAAATCACACCAAAATGGATCATGACGCACCAAAAAGTGCCGATATTTAGTGTTAGAACGTGTGTGTGTGCAGACACGCCCCCCTCAGAAACAGTATAAATAAGACTGAGTGACTGGAACCTTTCATTTTGTGTTCGAGCTAGCCTGAAGAAGGAAAATAAATTCCGAAACGTCGCGATAAGGCTTGAACAGTCCACTTTAAGGCCTCCATCAGTGTGGTGTATGATGTAGAGAGCCACAGAAATTTTCTAGAAGGTTCCAAAAATTGTTTTCTCCATCCAGACGATGTTGAGATCTCTTGAAGTCACAGAAACGTATTCCTCCATCCAAAACGATGTTGAGTTGTGTATAATTAAATTACTGATTACTCTCTTGGGGGTTTAGAACGATTTCCTCCATCCATACAGATGTCGAGTTTTTTCAAAGATGTACTGCACCACACAACACCTAACCTTAACACCCATTTTGTTGTGCAAACCTAGTGGAAATAACCACAAATATTTTAGCCCCATTTTGGATTTTTTTGCATTGACTCATGGACTCGGTCTGGCTTGGATCGGTCTTTAGTGGTCAGTGGACGGATGGACCGTGCACAACCAGGTTCAGACCTCAGGTCTGGACCTTGGACGTTTCATTCCCCTAACCAGCCAGTGCCTTCGTCTCTGAGCTTTGGGCTGGTCCTTGTCGGGCCTTGTTTTAGTGAGTTGATGTGAAATATCAGTACAACAAAATGGTAAATCACACCAAAATGGATCATGACGCACCAAAAAGTGCCGATATTTAGTGTTAGAACGTGTGTGTGTGCAGACACGCCCCCCTCAGAAACAGTATAAATAAGACTGAGTGACTGGAACCTTTCATTTTGTGTTCGAGCTAGCCTGAAGAAGGAAAATAAATTCCGAAACGTCGCGATAAGGCTTGAACAGTCCACTTTAAGGCCTCCATCAGTGTGGTGTATGATGTAGAGAGCCACAGAAATTTTCTAGAAGGTTCCAAAAATTGTTTTCTCCATCCAGACGATGTTGAGATCTCTTGAAGTCACAGAAACGTATTCCTCCATCCAAAACGATGTTGAGTTGTGTATAATTAAATTACTGATTACTCTCTTGGGGGTTTAGAACGATTTCCTCCATCCATACAGATGTCGAGTTTTTTCAAAGATGTACTGCACCACACAACACCTAACCTTAACACCCATTTTGTTGTGCAAACCTAGTGGAAATAACCACAAATATTTTAGCCCCATTTTGGATTTTTTTGCATTGACTCATGGACTCGGTCTGGCTTGGATCGGTCTTTAGTGGTCAGTGGACGGATGGACCGTGCACAACCAGGTTCAGACCTCAGGTCTGGACCTTGGACGTTTCATTCCCCTAACCAGCCAGTGCCTTCGTCTCTGAGCTTTGGGCTGGTCCTTGTCGGGCCTTGTTTTAGTGAGTTGATGTGAAATATCAGTACAACAAAATGGTAAATCACACCAAAATGGATCATGACGCACCAAAAAGTGCCGATATTTAGTGTTAGAACGTGTGTGTGTGCAGACACGCCCCCCTCAGAAACAGTATAAATAAGACTGAGTGACTGGAACCTTTCATTTTGTGTTCGAGCTAGCCTGAAGAAGGAAAATAAATTCCGAAACGTCGCGATAAGGCTTGAACAGTCCACTTTAAGGCCTCCATCAGTGTGGTGTATGATGTAGAGAGCCACAGAAATTTTCTAGAAGGTTCCAAAAATTGTTTTCTCCATCCAGACGATGTTGAGATCTCTTGAAGTCACAGAAACGTATTCCTCCATCCAAAACGATGTTGAGTTGTGTATAATTAAATTACTGATTACTCTCTTGGGGGTTTAGAACGATTTCCTCCATCCATACAGATGTCGAGTTTTTTCAAAGATGTACTGCACCACACAACACCTAACCTTAACACCCATTTCGTTGTGCAAACCTAGTGGAAATAACCACAAATATTTTAGCCCCATTTTGGATTTTTTTGCATTGACTCATGGACTCGGTCTGGCTTGGATCGGTCTTTAGTGGTCAGTGGACGGATGGACCGTGCACAACCAGGTTCAGACCTCAGGTCTGGACCTTGGACGTTTCATTCCCCTAACCAGCCAGTGCCTTCGTCTCTGAGCTTTGGGCTGGTCCTTGTCGGGCCTTGTTTTAGTGAGTTGATGTGAAATATCAGTACAACAAAATGGTAAATCACACCAAAATGGATCATGACGCACCAAAAAGTGCCGATATTGAGTGTTAGAACGTGTGTGTGTGTGCAGACACGCCCCCCTCAGAAACAGTATAAATAAGACTGAGTGACTGGAACCTTTCATTTTGTGTTCGAGCTAGCCTGAAGAAGGAAAATAAATTCCGAAACGTCGCGATAAGGCTTGAACAGTCCACTTTAAGGCCTCCATCAGTGTGGTGTATGATGTAGAGAGCCACAGAAATTTTCTAGAAGGTTCCAAAAATTGTTTTCTCCATCCAGACGATGTTGAGATCTCTTGAAGTCACAGAAACGTATTCCTCCATCCAAAACGATGTTGAGTTGTGTATAATTAAATTACTGATTACTCTCTTGGGGGTTTAGAACGATTTCCTCCATCCATACAGATGTCGAGTTTTTTCAAAGATGTACTGCACCACACAACACCTAACCTTAACACCCATTTCGTTGTGCAAACCTAGTGGAAATAACCACAAATATTTTAGCCCCATTTTGGATTTTTTTGCATTGACTCATGGACTCGGTCTGGCTTGGATCGGTCTTTAGTGGTCAGTGGACGGATGGACCGTGCACAACCAGGTTCAGACCTCAGGTCTGGACCTTGGACGTTTCATTCCCCTAACCAGCCAGTGCCTTCGTCTCTGAGCTTTGGGCTGGTCCTTGTCGGGCCTTGTTTTAGTGAGTTGATGTGAAATATCAGTACAACAAAATGGTAAATCACACCAAAATGGATCATGACGCACCAAAAAGTGCCGATATTGAGTGTTAGAACGTGTGTGTGTGTGCAGACACGCCCCCCTCAGAAACAGTATAAATAAGACTGAGTGACTGGAATCTTTCATTTTGTGTTCGAGCTAGCCTGAAGAAGGAAAATAAATTCCGAAACGTCGCGATAAGGCTTGAACAGTCCACTTTAAGGCCTCCATCAGTGTGGTGTATGATGTAGAGAGCCACAGAAATTTTCTAGAAGGTTCCAAAAATTGTTTTCTCCATCCAGACGATGTTGAGATCTCTTGAAGTCACAGAAACGTATTCCTCCATCCAAAACGATGTTGAGTTGTGTATAATTAAATTACTGATTACTCTCTTGGGGGTTTAGAACGATTTCCTCCATCCATACAGATGTCAAGTTTTTTCAAAGATGTACTGCACCACACAACACCTAACCTTAACACCCATTTCGTTGTGCAAACCTAGTGGAAATAACCACAAATATTTTAGCCCCATTTTGGATTTTTTTGCATTGACTCATGGACTCGGTCTGGCTTGGATCGGTCTTTAGTGGTCAGTGGACGGATGGACCGTGCACAACCAGGTTCAGACCTCAGGTCTGGACCTTGGACGTTTCATTCCCCTAACCAGCCAGTGCCTTCGTCTCTGAGCTTTGGGCTGGTCCTTGTCGGGCCTTGTTTTAGTGAGTTGATGTGAAATATCAGTACAACAAAATGGTAAATCACACCAAAATGGATCATGACGCACCAAAAAGTGCCGATATTGAGTGTTAGAACGTGTGTGTGTGCAGACACGCCCCCCTCAGAAACAGTATAAATAAGACTGAGTGACTGGAACCTTTCATTTTGTGTTCGAGCTAGCCTGAAGAAGGAAAATAAATTCCGAAACGTCGCGATAAGGCTTGAACAGTCCACTTTAAGGCCTCCATCAGTGTGGTGTATGATGTAGAGAGCCACAGAAATTTTCTAGAAGGTTCCAAAAATTGTTTTCTCCATCCAGACGATGTTGAGATCTCTTGAAGTCACAGAAACGTATTCCTCCATCCAAAACGATGTTGAGTTGTGTATAATTAAATTACTGATTACTCTCTTGGGGGTTTAGAACGATTTCCTCCATCCATACAGATGTCGAGTTTTTTCAAAGATGTACTGCACCACACAACACCTAACCTTAACACCCATTTCGTTGTGCAAACCTAGTGGAAATAACCACAAATATTTTAGCCCCATTTTGGATTTTTTTGCATTGACTCATGGACTCGGTCTGGCTTGGATCGGTCTTTAGTGGTCAGTGGACGGATGGACCGTGCACAACCAGGTTCAGACCTCAGGTCTGGACCTTGGACGTTTCATTCCCCTAACCAGCCAGTGCCTTCGTCTCTGAGCTTTGGGCTGGTCCTTGTCGGGCCTTGTTTTAGTGAGTTGATGTGAAATATCAGTACAACAAAATGGTAAATCACACCAAAATGGATCATGACGCACCAAAAAGTGCCGATATTGAGTGTTAGAACGTGTGTGTGTGCAGACACGCCCCCCTCAGAAACAGTATAAATAAGACTGAGTGACTGGAACCTTTCATTTTGTGTTCGAGCTAGCCTGAAGAAGGAAAATAAATTCCGAAACGTCGCGATAAGGCTTGAACAGTCCACTTTAAGGCCTCCATCAGTGTGGTGTATGATGTAGAGAGCCACAGAAATTTTCTAGAAGGTTCCAAAAATTGTTTTCTCCATCCAGACGATGTTGAGATCTCTTGAAGTCACAGAAACGTATTCCTCCATCCAAAACGATGTTGAGTTGTGTATAATTAAATTACTGATTACTCTCTTGGGGGTTTAGAACGATTTCCTCCATCCATACAGATGTCGAGTTTTTTCAAAGATGTACTGCACCACACAACACCTAACCTTAACACCCATTTCGTTGTGCAAACCTAGTGGAAATAACCACAAATATTTTAGCCCCATTTTGGATTTTTTTGCATTGACTCATGGACTCGGTCTGGCTTGGATCGGTCTTTAGTGGTCAGTGGACGGATGGACCGTGCACAACCAGGTTCAGACCTCAGGTCTGGACCTTGGACGTTTCATTCCCCTAACCAGCCAGTGCCTTCGTCTCTGAGCTTTGGGCTGGTCCTTGTCGGGCCTTGTTTTAGTGAGTTGATGTGAAATATCAGTACAACAAAATGGTAAATCACACCAAAATGGATCATGACGCACCAAAAAGTGCCGATATTGAGTGTTAGAACGTGTGTGTGTGTGCAGACACGCCCCCCTCAGAAACACTATAAATAAGACTGAGTGACTGGAACCTTTCATTTTGTGTTCGAGCTAGCCTGAAGAAGGAAAATAAATTCCGAAACGTCGCGATAAGGCTTGAACAGTCCACTTTAAGGCCTCCATCAGTGTGGTGTATGATGTAGAGAGCCACAGAAATTTTCTAGAAGGTTCCAAAAATTGTTTTCTCCATCCAGACGATGTTGAGATCTCTTGAAGTCACAGAAACGTATTCCTCCATCCAAAACGATGTTGAGTTGTGTATAATTAAATTACTGATTACTCTCTTGGGGGTTTAGAACGATTTCCTCCATCCATACAGATGTCGAGTTTTTTCAAAGATGTACTGCACCACACAACACCTAACCTTAACACCCATTTCGTTGTGCAAACCTAGTGGAAATAACCACAAATATTTTAGCCCCATTTTGGATTTTTTTGCATTGACTCATGGACTCGGTCTGGCTTGGATCGGTCTTTAGTGGTCAGTGGACGGATGGACCGTGCACAACCAGGTTCAGACCTCAGGTCTGGACCTTGGACGTTTCATTCCCCTAACCAGCCAGTGCCTTCGTCTCTGAGCTTTGGGCTGGTCCTTGTCGGGCCTTGTTTTAGTGAGTTGATGTGAAATATCAGTACAACAAAATGGTAAATCACACCAAAATGGATCATGACGCACCAAAAAGTGCCGATATTGAGTGTTAGAACGTGTGTGTGTGTGCAGACACGCCCCCCTCAGAAACAGTATAAATAAGACTGAGTGACTGGAACCTTTCATTTTGTGTTCGAGCTAGCCTGAAGAAGGAAAATAAATTCCGAAACGTCGCGATAAGGCTTGAACAGTCCACTTTAAGGCCTCCATCAGTGTGGTGTATGATGTAGAGAGCCACAGAAATTTTCTAGAAGGTTCCAAAAATTGTTTTCTCCATCCAGACGATGTTGAGATCTCTTGAAGTCACAGAAACGTATTCCTCCATCCAAAACGATGTTGAGTTGTGTATAATTAAATTACTGATTACTCTCTTGGGGGTTTAGAACGATTTCCTCCATCCATACAGATGTCGAGTTTTTTCAAAGATGTACTGCACCACACAACACCTAACCTTAACACCCATTTCGTTGTGCAAACCTAGTGGAAATAACCACAAATATTTTAGCCCCATTTTGGATTTTTTTGCATTGACTCATGGACTCGGTCTGGCTTGGATCGGTCTTTAGTGGTCAGTGGACGGATGGACCGTGCACAACCAGGTTCAGACCTCAGGTCTGGACCTTGGACGTTTCATTCCCCTAACCAGCCAGTGCCTTCGTCTCTGAGCTTTGGGCTGGTCCTTGTCGGGCCTTGTTTTAGTGAGTTGATGTGAAATATCAGTACAACAAAATGGTAAATCACACCAAAATGGATCATGACGCACCAAAAAGTGCCGATATTGAGTGTTAGAACGTGTGTGTGTGTGCAGACACGCCCCCCTCAGAAACAGTATAAATAAGACTGAGTGACTGGAACCTTTCATTTTGTGTTCGAGCTAGCCTGAAGAAGGAAAATAAATTCCGAAACGTCGCGATAAGGCTTGAACAGTCCACTTTAAGGCCTCCATCAGTGTGGTGTATGATGTAGAGAGCCACAGAAATTTTCTAGAAGGTTCCAAAAATTGTTTTCTCCATCCAGACGATGTTGAGATCTCTTGAAGTCACAGAAACGTATTCCTCCATCCAAAACGATGTTGAGTTGTGTATAATTAAATTACTGATTACTCTCTTGGGGGTTTAGAACAATTTCCTCCATCCATACAGATGTCGAGTTTTTTCAAAGATGTACTGCACCACACAACACCTAACCTTAACACCCATTTCGTTGTGCAAACCTAGTGGAAATAACCACAAATATTTTAGCCCCATTTTGGATTTTTTTGCATTGACTCATGGACTCGGTCTGGCTTGGATCGGTCTTTAGTGGTCAGTGGACGGATGGACCGTGCACAACCAGGTTCAGACCTCAGGTCTGGACCTTGGACGTTTCATTCCCCTAACCAGCCAGTGCCTTCGTCTCTGAGCTTTGGGCTGGTCCTTGTCGGGCCTTGTTTTAGTGAGTTGATGTGAAATATCAGTACAACAAAATGGTAAATCACACCAAAATGGATCATGACGCACCAAAAAGTGCCGATATTGAGTGTTAGAACGTGTGTGTGTGTGCAGACACGCCCCCCTCAGAAACAGTATAAATAAGACTGAGTGACTGGAACCTTTCATTTTGTGTTCGAGCTAGCCTGAAGAAGGAAAATAAATTCCGAAACGTCGCGATAAGGCTTGAACAGTCCACTTTAAGGCCTCCATCAGTGTGGTGTATGATGTAGAGAGCCACAGAAATTTTCTAGAAGGTTCCAAAAATTGTTTTCTCCATCCAGACGATGTTGAGATCTCTTGAAGTCACAGAAACGTATTCCTCCATCCAAAACGATGTTGAGTTGTGTATAATTAAATTACTGATTACTCTCTTGGGGGTTTAGAACGATTTCCTCCATCCATACAGATGTCGAGTTTTTTCAAAGATGTACTGCACCACACAACACCTAACCTTAACACCCATTTCGTTGTGCAAACCTAGTGGAAATAACCACAAATATTTTAGCCCCATTTTGGATTTTTTTGCATTGACTCATGGACTCGGTCTGGCTTGGATCGGTCTTTAGTGGTCAGTGGACGGATGGACCGTGCACAACCAGGTTCAGACCTCAGGTCTGGACCTTGGACGTTTCATTCCCCTAACCAGCCAGTGCCTTCGTCTCTGAGCTTTGGGCTGGTCCTTGTCGGGCCTTGTTTTAGTGAGTTGATGTGAAATATCAGTACAACAAAATGGTAAATCACACCAAAATGGATCATGACGCACCAAAAAGTGCCGATATTGAGTGTTAGAACGTGTGTGTGTGTGCAGACACGCCCCCCTCAGAAACAGTATAAATAAGACTGAGTGACTGGAACCTTTCATTTTGTGTTCGAGCTAGCCTGAAGAAGGAAAATAAATTCCGAAACGTCGCGATAAGGCTTGAACAGTCCACTTTAAGGCCTCCATCAGTGTGGTGTATGATGTAGAGAGCCACAGAAATTTTCTAGAAGGTTCCAAAAATTGTTTTCTCCATCCAGACGATGTTGAGATCTCTTGAAGTCACAGAAACGTATTCCTCCATCCAAAACGATGTTGAGTTGTGTATAATTAAATTACTGATTACTCTCTTGGGGGTTTAGAACGATTTCCTCCATCCATACAGATGTCGAGTTTTTTCAAAGATGTACTGCACCACACAACACCTAACCTTAACACCCATTTCGTTGTGCAAACCTAGTGGAAATAACCACAAATATTTTAGCCCCATTTTGGATTTTTTTGCATTGACTCATGGACTCGGTCTGGCTTGGATCGGTCTTTAGTGGTCAGTGGACGGATGGACCGTGCACAACCAGGTTCAGACCTCAGGTCTGGACCTTGGACGTTTCATTCCCCTAACCAGCCAGTGCCTTCGTCTCTGAGCTTTGGGCTGGTCCTTGTCGGGCCTTGTTTTAGTGAGTTGATGTGAAATATCAGTACAACAAAATGGTAAATCACACCAAAATGGATCATGACGCACCAAAAAGTGCCGATATTGAGTGTTAGAACGTGTGTGTGTGTGCAGACACGCCCCCCTCAGAAACAGTATAAATAAGACTGAGTGACTGGAACCTTTCATTTTGTGTTCGAGCTAGCCTGAAGAAGGAAAATAAATTCCGAAACGTCGCGATAAGGCTTGAACAGTCCACTTTAAGGCCTCCATCAGTGTGGTGTATGATGTAGAGAGCCACAGAAATTTTCTAGAAGGTTCCAAAAATTGTTTTCTCCATCCAGACGATGTTGAGATCTCTTGAAGTCACAGAAACGTATTCCTCCATCCAAAACGATGTTGAGTTGTGTATAATTAAATTACTGATTACTCTCTTGGGGGTTTAGAACGATTTCCTCCATCCATACAGATGTCGAGTTTTTTCAAAGATGTACTGCACCACACAACACCTAACCTTAACACCCATTTCGTTGTGCAAACCTAGTGGAAATAACCACAAATATTTTAGCCCCATTTTGGATTTTTTTGCATTGACTCATGGACTCGGTCTGGCTTGGATCGGTCTTTAGTGGTCAGTGGACGGATGGACCGTGCACAACCAGGTTCAGACCTCAGGTCTGGACCTTGGACGTTTCATTCCCCTAACCAGCCAGTGCCTTCGTCTCTGAGCTTTGGGCTGGTCCTTGTCGGGCCTTGTTTTAGTGAGTTGATGTGAAATATCAGTACAACAAAATGGTAAATCACACCAAAATGGATCATGACGCACCAAAAAGTGCCGATATTGAGTGTTAGAACGTGTGTGTGTGTGCAGACACGCCCCCCTCAGAAACAGTATAAATAAGACTGAGTGACTGGAACCTTTCATTTTGTGTTCGAGCTAGCCTGAAGAAGGAAAATAAATTCCGAAACGTCGCGATAAGGCTTGAACAGTCCACTTTAAGGCCTCCATCAGTGTGGTGTATGATGTAGAGAGCCACAGAAATTTTCTAGAAGGTTCCAAAAATTGTTTTCTCCATCCAGACGATGTTGAGATCTCTTGAAGTCACAGAAACGTATTCCTCCATCCAAAACGATGTTGAGTTGTGTATAATTAAATTACTGATTACTCTCTTGGGGGTTTAGAACGATTTCCTCCATCCATACAGATGTCGAGTTTTTTCAAAGATGTACTGCACCACACAACACCTAACCTTAACACCCATTTCGTTGTGCAAACCTAGTGGAAATAACCACAAATATTTTAGCCCCATTTTGGATTTTTTTGCATTGACTCATGGACTCGGTCTGGCTTGGATCGGTCTTTAGTGGTCAGTGGACGGATGGACCGTGCACAACCAGGTTCAGACCTCAGGTCTGGACCTTGGACGTTTCATTCCCCTAACCAGCCAGTGCCTTCGTCTCTGAGCTTTGGGCTGGTCCTTGTCGGGCCTTGTTTTAGTGAGTTGATGTGAAATATCAGTACAACAAAATGGTAAATCACACCAAAATGGATCATGACGCACCAAAAAGTGCCGATATTGAGTGTTAGAACGTGTGTGTGTGTGCAGACACGCCCCCCTCAGAAACAGTATAAATAAGACTGAGTGACTGGAACCTTTCATTTTGTGTTCGAGCTAGCCTGAAGAAGGAAAATAAATTCCGAAACGTCGCGATAAGGCTTGAACAGTCCACTTTAAGGCCTCCATCAGTGTGGTGTATGATGTAGAGAGCCACAGAAATTTTCTAGAAGGTTCCAAAAATTGTTTTCTCCATCCAGACGATGTTGAGATCTCTTGAAGTCACAGAAACGTATTCCTCCATCCAAAACGATGTTGAGTTGTGTATAATTAAATTACTGATTACTCTCTTGGGGGTTTAGAACGATTTCCTCCATCCATACAGATGTCGAGTTTTTTCAAAGATGCACTGCACCACACAACACCTAACCTTAACACCCATTTCGTTGTGCAAACCTAGTGGAAATAACCACAAATATTTTAGCCCCATTTTGGATTTTTTTGCATTGACTCATGGACTCGGTCTGGCTTGGATCGGTCTTTAGTGGTCAGTGGACGGATGGACCGTGCACAACCAGGTTCAGACCTCAGGTCTGGACCTTGGACGTTTCATTCCCCTAACCAGCCAGTGCCTTCGTCTCTGAGCTTTGGGCTGGTCCTTGTCGGGCCTTGTTTTAGTGAGTTGATGTGAAATATCAGTACAACAAAATGGTAAATCACACCAAAATGGATCATGACGCACCAAAAAGTGCCGATATTGAGTGTTAGAACGTGTGTGTGTGCAGACACGCCCCCCTCAGAAACAGTATAAATAAGACTGAGTGACTGGAACCTTTCATTTTGTGTTCGAGCTAGCCTGAAGAAGGAAAATAAATTCCGAAACGTCGCGATAAGGCTTGAACAGTCCACTTTAAGGCCTCCATCAGTGTGGTGTATGATGTAGAGAGCCACAGAAATTTTCTAGAAGGTTCCAAAAATTGTTTTCTCCATCCAGACGATGTTGAGATCTCTTGAAGTCACAGAAACGTATTCCTCCATCCAAAACGATGTTGAGTTGTGTATAATTAAATTACTGATTACTCTCTTGGGGGTTTAGAACGATTTCCTCCATCCATACAGATGTCGAGTTTTTTCAAAGATGTACTGCACCACACAACACCTAACCTTAACACCCATTTCGTTGTGCAAACCTAGTGGAAATAACCACAAATATTTTAGCCCCATTTTGGATTTTTTTGCATTGACTCATGGACTCGGTCTGGCTTGGATCGGTCTTTAGTGGTCAGTGGACGGATGGACCGTGCACAACCAGGTTCAGACCTCAGGTCTGGACCTTGGACGTTTCATTCCCCTAACCAGCCAGTGCCTTCGTCTCTGAGCTTTGGGCTGGTCCTTGTCGGGCCTTGTTTTAGTGAGTTGATGTGAAATATCAGTACAACAAAATGGTAAATCACACCAAAATGGATCATGACGCACCAAAAAGTGCCGATATTGAGTGTTAGAACGTGTGTGTGTGTGCAGACACGCCCCCCTCAGAAACAGTATAAATAAGACTGAGTGACTGGAACCTTTCATTTTGTGTTCGAGCTAGCCTGAAGAAGGAAAATAAATTCCGAAACGTCGCGATAAGGCTTGAACAGTCCACTTTAAGGCCTCCATCAGTGTGGTGTATGATGTAGAGAGCCACAGAAATTTTCTAGAAGGTTCCAAAAATTGTTTTCTCCATCCAGACGATGTTGAGATCTCTTGAAGTCACAGAAACGTATTCCTCCATCCAAAACGATGTTGAGTTGTGTATAATTAAATTACTGATTACTCTCTTGGGGGTTTAGAACGATTTCCTCCATCCATACAGATGTCGAGTTTTTTCAAAGATGTACTGCACCACACAACACCTAACCTTAACATCCATTTCGTTGTGCAAACCTAGTGGAAATAACCACAAATATTTTAGCCCCATTTTGGATTTTTTTGCATTGACTCATGGACTCGGTCTGGCTTGGATCGGTCTTTAGTGGTCAGTGGACGGATGGACCGTGCACAACCAGGTTCAGACCTCAGGTCTGGACCTTGGACGTTTCATTCCCCTAACCCTGGCAGGCGAGAATTCTACGACTGAACCACCAATGCTCTATTTCTGCAAGAATTTTACGAATTTATGTGGAAAATGCATCTCTTCAACTGGGTAATATCGACCAATGCTAAAGCTGAACAACTGACAGACAAACTGATCAAGTTCCATGGGTATTTGATGAACTGATATGAGCAAAAGTGTCTCTGAGCAAAGGGGAGTGGGGGAGGTCAATATCAAAAGTGAGAGGCGTTAACTTCTGTGGCCACCAGCTCCCTTAAGAACCACAGGGCACCTCAGCCTCCTGGACTGCACCAGATTTGTCAGTTCTTGCTGGGAGTCATTACCCTGCTCTTCCAACAAGCCACTGTCCAACTGTGACCTTGTAGCGCTGTCTTGGGGATCTTACATTACTTACCTTGCAGTTTATTCCACTTTCATGCAGGTCAGCATTGACCCTGGACATTTTTCTTCTGGTGTTTTTTAGAGACAACAAACAGGTCAGTTTACTCTCATTGGTTTCTTTAAGCATGACCTTTCTTGCCTGCAGCCTTTTTATTGCCTTCAGGAGTTTTTCACAGGTGCATGAGCCATAATTGCTTGTACTTCGTTGAACAAGCATGGAAAAGCATTGTCTAGAGTGCTTCCACTAGTTCCCTGTAAAACACTGATAAGTTGCCCACTTCTAAAGTAGCAAGATACACTGCTTTGCTTCTGCTGGGAATTGAACCTGGGTCTCCTGCGCGGGAAACAACAACTCTGACATTCAGCCACCAGTGAGAGAAGCTGCGCTGTGTTCGTGGCTCTGGGGACAGCTGCCGCTTATGAGGAACGACTAACATGGCCTTAAAAACACGACCTCTGCTGCATTGGCCGGGAATCGGACCCGGGTCTCCCGCGTGGCAGGCGAGAATTCTACCACTGAACCACCAATGCTCTATTTCTGCAAGAATTCTACGAATTTATGTGGAAAATGCATCTCTTCAACTGGGTAATATCGACCAATGCTAAAGCTGAACAACTGACAGACAAACTGATCAAGTTCCATGGGTATTTGATGAACTGATATGAGCAAAAGTGTCTCTGAGCAAAGGGGAGTGGGGGAGGTCAATATCAAAAGTGAGAGGCGTTAACTTCTGTGGCCACCAGCTCCCTTAAGAACCACAGGGCACCTCAGCCTCCTGGACTGCACCAGATTTGTCAGTTCTTGCTGGGAGTCATTACCCTGCTCTTCCAACAAGCCACTGTCCAACTGTGACCTTGTAGCGCTGTCTTGGGGATCTTACATTACTTACCTTGCAGTTTATTCCACTTTCATGCAGGTCAGCATTGACCCTGGACATTTTTCTTCTGGTGTTTTTTAGAGACAACAAACAGGTCAGTTTACTCTCATTGGTTTCTTTAAGCATGACCTTTCTTGCCTGCAGCCTTTTTATTGCCTTCAGGAGTTTTTCACAGGTGCATGAGCCATAATTGCTTGTACTTCGTTGAACAAGCATGGAAAAGCATTGTCTAGAGTGCTTCCACTACTTCCCTGTAAAACACTGCTAAGTTGCCCACTTCTAAAGTAGCAAGATACACTGCTTTGCTTCTGCTGGGAATTGAACCTGGGTCTCCTGCGCGGGAAACAACAACTCTGACATTCAGCCACCAGTGAGAGAAGCTGCGCTGTGTTCGTGGCTCTGGGGACAGCTGCTGCTTATGAGGAACGACTAACATGGCCTTAAAAACACGACCTCTGCTGCATTGGCCGGGAATCGGACCCGGGTCTCCCGCGTGGCAGGCGAGAATTCTACCACTGAACCACCAATGCTCTATTTCTGCAAGAATTCTACGAATTTATGTCGAAAATGCATCTCTTCAACTGGGTAATATCGACCAATGCTAAAGCTGAACAACTGACAGACAAACTGATCAAGTTCCATGGGTATTTGATGAACTGATATGAGCAAAAGTGTCTCTGAGCAAAGGGGAGTGGGGGAGGTCAATATCAAAAGTGAGAGGCGTTAACTTCTGTGGCCACCAGCTCCCTTAAGAACCACAGGGCACCTCAGCCTCCTGGACTGCACCAGATTTGTCAGTTCTTGCTGGGAGTCATTACCCTGCTCTTCCAACAAGCCACTGTCCAACTGTGACCTTGTAGCGCTGTCTTGGGGATCTTACATTACTTACCTTGCAGTTTATTCCACTTTCATGCAGGTCAGCATTGACCCTGGACATTTTTCTTCTGGTGTTTTTTAGAGACAACAAACAGGTCAGTTTACTCTCATTGGTTTCTTTAAGCATGACCTTTCTTGCCTGCAGCCTTTTTATTGCCTTCAGGAGTTTTTCACAGGTGCATGAGCCATAATTGCTTGTACTTCGTTGAACAAGCATGGAAAAGCATTGTCTAGAGTGCTTCCACTAGTTCCCTGTAAAACACTGATAAGTTGCCCACTTCTAAAGTAGCAAGATACACTGCTTTGCTTCTGCTGGGAATTGAACCTGGGTCTCCTGCGCGGGAAACAACAACTCTGACATTCAGCCACCAGTGAGAGAAGCTGCGCTGTGTTCGTGGCTCTGGGGACAGCTGCCGCTTATGAGGAACGACTAACATGGCCTTAAAAACACGACCTCTGCTGCATTGGCCGGGAATCGGACCCGGGTCTCCCGCGTGGCAGGCGAGAATTCTACCACTGAACCACCAATGCTCTATTTCTGCAAGAATTCTACGAATTTATGTCGAAAATGCATCTCTTCAACTGGGTAATATCGACCAATGCTAAAGCTGAACAACTGACAGACAAACTGATCAAGTTCCATGGGTATTTGATGAACTGATATGAGCAAAAGTGTCTCTGAGCAAAGGGGAGTGGGGGAGGTCAATATCAAAAGTGAGAGGCGTTAACTTCTGTGGCCACCAGCTCCCTTAAGAACCACAGGGCACCTCAGCCTCCTTGACTGCACCAGATTTGTCAGTTCTTGCTGGGAGTCATTACCCTGCTCTTCCAACAAGCCACTGTCCAACTGTGACCTTGTAGCGCTGTCTTGGGGATCTTACATTACTTACCTTGCAGTTTATTCCACTTTCATGCAGGTCAGCATTGACCCTGGACATTTTTCTTCTGGTGTTTTTTAGAGACAACAAACAGGTCAGTTTACTCTCATTGGTTTCTTTAAGCATGACCTTTCTTGCCTGCAGCCTTTTTATTGCCTTCAGGAGTTTTTCACAGGTGCATGAGCCATAATTGCTTGTACTTCGTTGAACAAGCATGGAAAAGCATTGTCTAGAGTGCTTCCACTAGTTCCCTGTAAAACACTGATAAGTTGCCCACTTCTAAAGTAGCAAGATACACTGCTTTGCTTCTGCTGGGAATCGAACCTGGGTCTCCTGCGCGGGAAACAACAACTCTGACATTCAGCCACCAGTGAGAGAAGCTGCGCTGTGCTCGTGGCTCTGGGGACAGCTGCCGCTTATGAGGAACGACTAACATGGCCTTAAAAACACGACCTCTGCTGCATTGGCCGGGAATCGGACCCGGGTCTCCCGCGTGGCAGGCGAGAATTCTACCACTGAACCACCAATGCTCTATTTCTGCATGAATTCTACGAATTTATGTGGAAAATGCATCTCTTCAACTGGGTAATATCGACCAATGCTAAAGCTGAACAACTGACAGACAAACTGATCAAGTTCCATGGGTATTTGATGAACTGATATGAGCAAAAGTGTCTCTGAGCAAAGGGGAGTGGGGGAGGTCAATATCAAAAGTGAGAGGCGTTAACTTCTGTGGCCACCAGCTCCCTTAATTAAGAACCACAGGGCACCTCAGCCTCCTGGACTGCACCAGATTTGTCAGTTCTTGCTGGGAGTCATTACCCTGCTCTTCCAACAAGACACTGTCCAACTGTGACCTTGTAGCGCTGTCTTGGGGATCTTACATTACTTACCTTGCAGTTTATTCCACTTTCATGCAGATCAGCATTGACCCCCTGGACATTTTTCTTCTGGTGTTTTTTAGAGACAACAAACAGGTCAGTTTACTCTCATTGGTTTCTTTAAGCCTGACCTTTCTTGCCTGCAGCCTTTTTATTGCCTTCAGGAGTTTTTCACAGGTGCATGAGCCATAATTGCTTGTACTTCGTTGAACAAGCATGGAAAAGCATTGTCTAGAGTGCTTCCACTAGTTCCCTGTAAAACACTGATAAGTTGCCCACTTCTAAAGTAGCAAGATACACTGCTTAGCTTTTGCTGGGAATAGAACCTGGGTCTCCTGCGCGGGAAACAACAACTCTGACATTCAACCACCAGTGAGTGAAGCTGCGCTGTGCTCGTGGCTCTGGGGACAGCTGCCGCTTATGAAGAACGACTAACATGGCCTTAAAAACACGACCTTTGCTGCATTGGCCGGGAATCGGACCCGGGTCTCCCGCGTGGCAGGCGAGAATTCTACCACTGAACCACCAATGCTCTATTTCTGCAAGAATTCTACGAATTTATGTCGAAAATGCATCTCTTCAACTGGGTAATATCGACCAATGCTAAAGCTGAACAACTGACAGACAAACTGATCAAGTTCCATGGGTATTTGATGAACTGATATGAGCAAAAGTGTCTCTGAGCAAAGGGGAGTGGGGGAGGTCAATATCAAAAGTGAGAGGCGTTAACTTCTGTGGCCACCAGCTCCCTTAAGAACCACAGGGCACCTCAGCCTCCTGGACTGCACCAGATTTGTCAGTTCTTGCTGGGAGTCATTACCCTGCTCTTCCAACAAGCCACTGTCCAACTGTGACCTTGTAGCGCTGTCTTGGGGATCTTACATTACTTACCTTGCAGTTTATTCCACTTTCATGCAGGTCAGCATTGACCCTGGACATTTTTCTTCTGGTGTTTTTTAGAGACAACAAACAGGTCAGTTTACTCTCATTGGTTTCTTTAAGCATGACCTTTCTTGCCTGCAGCCTTTTTATTGCCTTCAGGAGTTTTTCACAGGTGCATGAGCCATAATTGCTTGTACTTCGTTGAACAAGCATGGAAAAGCATTGTCTAGAGTGCTTCCACTAGTTCCCTGTAAAACACTGATAAGTTGCCCACTTCTAAAGTAGCAAGATACACTGCTTTGCTTCTGCTGGGAATTGAACCTGGGTCTCCTGCGCGGGAAACAACAACTCTGACATTCAGCCACCAGTGAGAGAAGCTGCGCCGTGTTCGTGGCTCTGGGGACAGCTGCCGCTTATGAGGAACGACTAACATGGCCTTAAAAACACGACCTCTGCTGCATTGGCCGGGAATCGGACCCGGGTCTCCCGCGTGGCAGGCGAGAATTCTACCACTGAACCACCAATGCTCTATTTCTGCAAGAATTCTACGAATTTATGTGGAAAATGCATCTCTTCAACTGGGTAATATCGACCAATGCTAAAGCTGAACAACTGACAGACAAACTGATCAAGTTCCATGGGTATTTGATGAACTGATATGAGCAAAAGTGTCTCTGAGCAAAGGGGAGTGGGGGAGGTCAATATCAAAAGTGAGAGGCGTTAACTTCTGTGGCCACCAGCTCCCTTAAGAACCACAGGGCACCTCAGCCTCCTGGACTGCACCAGATTTGTCAGTTCTTGCTGGGAGTCATTACCCTGCTCTTCCAACAAGCCACTGTCCAACTGTGACCTTGTAGCACTGTCTTGGGGATCTTACATTACTTACCTTGCAGTTTATTCCACTTTCATGCAGGTCAGCATTGACCCTGGACATTTTTCTTCTGGTGTTTTTTAGAGACAACAAACAGGTCAGTTTACTCTCATTGGTTTCTTTAAGCATGACCTTTCTTGCCTGCAGCCTTTTTATTGCCTTCAGGAGTTTTTCACAGGTGCATGAGCCATAATTGCTTGTACTTCGTTGAACAAGCATGGAAAAGCATTGTCTAGAGTGCTTCCACTAGTTCCCTGTAAAACACTGATAAGTTGCCCACTTCTAAAGTAGCAAGATACACTGCTTTGCTTCTGCTGGGAATTGAACCTGGGTCTCCTGCGCGGGAAACAACAACTCTGACATTCAGCCACCAGTGAGAGAAGCTGCGCTGTGTTCGTGGCTCTGGGGACAGCTGCCGCTTATGAGGAACGACTAACATGGCCTTAAAAACACGACCTCTGCTGCATTGGCCGGGAATCGGACCCGGGTCTCCCGCGTGGCAGGCGAGAATTCTACCACTGAACCACCAATGCTCTATTTCTGCAAGAATTCTACGAATTTATGTCGAAAATGCATCTCTTCAACTGGGTAATATCGACCAATGCTAAAGCTGAACAACTGACAGACAAACTGATCAAGTTCCATGGGTATTTGATGAACTGATATGAGCAAAAGTGTCTCTGAGCAAAGGGGAGTGGGGGAGGTCAATATCAAAAGTGAGAGGCGTTAACTTCTGTGGCCACCAGCTCCCTTAAGAACCACAGGGCACCTCAGCCTCCTGGACTGCACCAGATTTGTCAGTTCTTGCTGGGAGTCATTACCCTGCTCTTCCAACAAGCCACTGTCCAACTGTGACCTTGTAGCGCTGTCTTGGGGATCTTACATTACTTACCTTGCAGTTTATTCCACTTTCATGCAGGTCAGCATTGACCCTGGACATTTTTCTTCTGGTGTTTTTTAGAGACAACAAACAGGTCAGTTTACTCTCATTGGTTTCTTTAAGCATGACCTTTCTTGCCTGCAGCCTTTTTATTGCCTTCAGGAGTTTTTCACAGGTGCATGAGCCATAATTGCTTGTACTTCGTTGAACAAGCATGGAAAAGCATTGTCTAGAGTGCTTCCACTAGTTCCCTGTAAAACACTGATAAGTTGCCCACTTCTAAAGTAGCAAGATACACTGCTTTGCTTCTGCTGGGAATCGAACCTGGGTCTCCTGCGCGGGAAACAACAACTCTGACATTCAGCCACCAGTGAGAGAAGCTGCGCTGTGCTCGTGGCTCTGGGGACAGCTGCCGCTTATGAGGAACGACTAACATGGCCTTAAAAACACGACCTCTGCTGCATTGGCCGGGAATCGGACCCGGGTCTCCCGCGTGGCAGGCGAGAATTCTACCACTGAACCACCAATGCTCTATTTCTGCAAGAATTCTACAAATTTATGTGGAAAATGCATCTCTTCAACTGGGTAATATCGACCAATGCTAAAGCTGAACAACTGACAGACAAACTGATCAAGTTCCATGGGTATTTGATGAACTGATATGAGCAAAAGTGTCTCTGAGCAAAGGGGAGTGGGGGAGGTCAATATCAAAAGTGAGAGGCGTTAACTTCTGTGGCCACCAGCTCCCTTAAGAACCACAGGGCACCTCAGCCTCCTGGACTGCACCAGATTTGTCAGTTCTTGCTGGGAGTCATTACCCTGCTCTTCCAACAAGCCACTGTCCAACTGTGACCTTGTAGCGCTGTCTTGGGGATCTTACATTACTTACCTTGCAGTTTATTCCACTTTCATGCAGGTCAGCATTGACCCTGGACATTTTTCTTCTGGTGTTTTTTAGAGACAACAAACAGGTCAGTTTACTCTCATTGGTTTCTTTAAGCATGACCTTTCTTGCCTGCAGCCTTTTTATTGCCTTCAGGAGTTTTTCACAGGTGCATGAGCCATAATTGCTTGTACTTCGTTGAACAAGCATGGAAAAGCATTGTCTAGAGTGCTTCCACTAGTTCCCTGTAAAACACTGATAAGTTGCCCACTTCTAAAGTAGCAAGATACACTGCTTTGCTTCTGCTGGGAATTGAACCTGGGTCTCCTGCGCGGGAAACAACAACTCTGACATTCAGCCACCAGTGAGAGAAGCTGCGCTGTGTTCGTGGCTCTGGGGACAGCTGCCGCTTATGAGGAACGACTAACATGGCCTTAAAAACACGACCTCTGCTGCATTGGCCGGGAATCGGACCCGGGTCTCCCGCGTGGCAGGCGAGAATTCTACCACTGAACCACCAATGCTCTATTTCTGCAAGAATTCTACGAATTTATGTCGAAAATGCATCTCTTCAACTGGGTAATATCGACCAATGCTAAAGCTGAACAACTGACAGACAAACTGATCAAGTTCCATGGGTATTTGATGAACTGATATGAGCAAAAGTGTCTCTGAGCAAAGGGGAGTGGGGGAGGTCAATATCAAAAGTGAGAGGCGTTAACTTCTGTGGCCACCAGCTCCCTTAAGAACCACAGGGCACCTCAGCCTCCTGGACTGCACCAGATTTGTCAGTTCTTGCTGGGAGTCATTACCCTGCTCTTCCAACAAGCCACTGTCCAACTGTGACCTTGTAGCGCTGTCTTGGGGATCATACATTACTTACCTTGCAGTTTATTCCACTTTCATGCAGGTCAGCATTGACCCTGGACATTTTTCTTCTGGTGTTTTTTAGAGACAACAAACAGGTCAGTTTACTCTCATTGGTTTCTTTAAGCATGACCTTTCTTGCCTGCAGCCTTTTTATTGCCTTCAGGAGTTTTTCACAGGTGCATGAGCCATAATTGCTTGTACTTCGTTGAACAAGCATGGAAAAGCATTGTCTAGAGTGCTTCCACTAGTTCCCTGTAAAACACTGATAAGTTGCCCACTTCTAAAGTAGCAAGATACACTGCTTTGCTTCTGCTGGGAATTGAACCTGGGTCTCCTGCGCGGGAAACAACAACTCTGACATTCAGCCACCAGTGAGAGAAGCTGCGCTGTGTTCGTGGCTCTGGGGACAGCTGCCGCTTATGAGGAACGACTAACATGGCCTTAAAAACACGACCTCTGCTGCATTGGCCGGGAATCGGACCCAGGTCTCCCGCGTGGCAGGCGAGAATTCTACCACTGAACCACCAATGCTCTATTTCTGCATGAATTCTACGAATTTATGTGGAAAATGCATCTCTTCAACTGGGTAATATCGACCAATGCTAAAGCTGAACAACTGACAGACAAACTGATCAAGTTCCATGGGTATTTGATGAACTGATATGAGCAAAAGTGTCTCTGAGCAAAGGGGAGTGGGGGAGGTCAATATCAAAAGTGAGAGGCGTTAACTTCTGTGGCCACCAGCTCCCTTAAGAACCACAGGGCACCTCAGCCTCCTGGACTGCACCAGATTTGTCAGTTCTTGCTGGGAGTCATTACCCTGCTCTTCCAACAAGACACTGTCCAACTGTGACCTTGTAGCGCTGTCTTGGGGATCTTACATTACTTACCTTGCAGTTTATTCCACTTTCATGCAGATCAGCATTGACCCCCTGGACATTTTTCTTCTGGTGTTTTTTAGAGACAACAAACAGGTCAGTTTACTCTCATTGGTTTCTTTAAGCCTGACCTTTCTTGCCTGCAGCCTTTTTATTGCCTTCAGGAGTTTTTCACAGGTGCATGAGCCATAATTGCTTGTACTTCGTTGAACAAGCATGGAAAAGCATTGTCTAGAGTGCTTCCACTAGTTCCCTGTAAAACACTGATAAGTTGCCCACTTCTAAAGTAGCAAGATACACTGGTTAGCTTTTGCTGGGAATAGAACCTGGGTCTCCTGCGCGGGAAACAACAACTCTGACATTCAACCACCAGTGAGTGAAGCTGCGCTGTGCTCGTGGCTCTGGGGACAGCTGCCGCTTATGAAGAACGACTAACATCTCCTTAAAAACACGACCTTTGCTGCATTGGCCGGGAATCGGACCCGGGTCTCCCGCGTGGCAGGCGAGAATTCTACCACTGAACCACCAATGCTCTATTTCTGCAAGAATTCTACGAATTTATGTGGAAAATGCATCTCTTCAACTGGGTAATATCGACCAATGCTAAAGCTGAACAACTGACAGACAAACTGATCAAGTTCCATGGGTATTTGATGAACTGATATGAGCAAAAGTGTCTCTGAGCAAAGGGGAGTGGGGGAGGTCAATATCAAAAGTGAGAGGCGTTAACTTCTGTGGCCACCAGCTCCCTTAAGAACCACAGGGCACCTCAGCCTCCTGGACTGCACCAGATTTGTCAGTTCTTGCTGGGAGTCATTACCCTGCTCTTCCAACAAGCCACTGTCCAACTGTGACCTTGTAGCGCTGTCTTGGGGATCTTACATTACTTACCTTGCAGTTTATTCCACTTTCATGCAGGTCAGCATTGACCCTGGACATTTTTCTTCTGGTGTTTTTTAGAGACAACAAACAGGTCAGTTTACTCTCATTGGTTTCTTTAAGCATGACCTTTCTTGCCTGCAGCCTTTTTATTGCCTTCAGGAGTTTTTCACAGGTGCATGAGCCATAATTGCTTGTACTTCGTTGAACAAGCATGGAAAAGCATTGTCTAGAGTGCTTCCACTAGTTCCCTGTAAAACACTGATAAGTTGCCCACTTCTAAAGTAGCAAGATACACTGCTTTGCTTCTGCTGGGAATTGAACCTGGGTCTCCTGCGCGGGAAACAACAACTCTGACATTCAGCCACCAGTGAGAGAAGCTGCGCTGTGTTCGTGGCTCTGGGGACAGCTGCCGCTTATGAGGAACGACTAACATGGCCTTAAAAACACGACCTCTGCTGCATTGGCCGGGAATCGGACCCGGGTCTCCCGCGTGGCAGGCGAGAATTCTACCACTGAACCACCAATGCTCTATTTCTGCAAGAATTCTACGAATTTATGTCGAAAATGCATCTCTTCAACTGGGTAATATCGACCAATGCTAAAGCTGAACAACTGACAGACAAACTGATCAAGTTCCATGGGTATTTGATGAACTGATATGAGCAAAAGTGTCTCTGAGCAAAGGGGAGTGGGGGAGGTCAATATCAAAAGTGAGAGGCGTTAACTTCTGTGGCCACCAGCTCCCTTAAGAACCACAGGGCACCTCAGCCTCCTGGACTGCACCAGATTTGTCAGTTCTTGCTGGGAGTCATTACCCTGCTCTTCCAACAAGCCACTGTCCAACTGTGACCTTGTAGCGCTGTCTTGGGGATCTTACATTACTTACCTTGCAGTTTATTCCACTTTCATGCAGGTCAGCATTGACCCTGGACATTTTTCTTCTGGTGTTTTTTAGAGACAACAAACAGGTCAGTTTACTCTCATTGGTTTCTTTAAGCATGACCTTTCTTGCCTGCAGCCTTTTTATTGCCTTCAGGAGTTTTTCACAGGTGCATGAGCCATAATTGCTTGTACTTCGTTGAACAAGCATGGAAAAGCATTGTCTAGAGTGCTTCCACTAGTTCCCTGTAAAACACTGATAAGTTGCCCACTTCTAAAGTAGCAAGATACACTGCTTTGCTTCTGCTGGGAATTGAACCTGGGTCTCCTGCGCGGGAAACAACAACTCTGACATTCAGCCACCAGTGAGAGAAGCTGCGCTGTGTTCGTGGCTCTGGGGACAGCTGCCGCTTATGAGGAACGACTAACATGGCCTTAAAAACACGACCTCTGCTGCATTGGCCGGGAATCGGACCCGGGTCTCCCGCGTGGCAGGCGAGAATTCTACCACTGAACCACCAATGCTCTATTTCTGCAAGAATTCTACGAATTTATGTCGAAAATGCATCTCTTCAACTGGGTAATATCGACCAATGCTAAAGCTGAACAACTGACAGACAAACTGATCAAGTTCCATGGGTATTTGATGAACTGATATGAGCAAAAGTGTCTCTGAGCAAAGGGGAGTGGGGGAGGTCAATATCAAAAGTGAGAGGCGTTAACTTCTGTGGCCACCAGCTCCCTTAAGAACCACAGGGCACCTCAGCCTCCTTGACTGCACCAGATTTGTCAGTTCTTGCTGGGAGTCATTACCCTGCTCTTCCAACAAGCCACTGTCCAACTGTGACCTTGTAGCGCTGTCTTGGGGATCTTACATTACTTACCTTGCAGTTTATTCCACTTTCATGCAGGTCAGCATTGACCCTGGACATTTTTCTTCTGGTGTTTTTTAGAGACAACAAACAGGTCAGTTTACTCTCATTGGTTTCTTTAAGCATGACCTTTCTTGCCTGCAGCCTTTTTATTGCCTTCAGGAGTTTTTCACAGGTGCATGAGCCATAATTGCTTGTACTTCGTTGAACAAGCATGGAAAAGCATTGTCTAGAGTGCTTCCACTAGTTCCCTGTAAAACACTGATAAGTTGCCCACTTCTAAAGTAGCAAGATACACTGCTTTGCTTCTGCTGGGAATCGAACCTGGGTCTCCTGCGCGGGAAACAACAACTCTGACATTCAGCCACCAGTGAGAGAAGCTGCGCTGTGCTCGTGGCTCTGGGGACAGCTGCCGCTTATGAGGAACGACTAACATGGCCTTAAAAACACGACCTCTGCTGCATTGGCCGGGAATCGGACCCGGGTCTCCCGCGTGGCAGGCGAGAATTCTACCACTGAACCACCAATGCTCTATTTCTGCATGAATTCTACGAATTTATGTGGAAAATGCATCTCTTCAACTGGGTAATATCGACCAATGCTAAAGCTGAACAACTGACAGACAAACTGATCAAGTTCCATGGGTATTTGATGAACTGATATGAGCAAAAGTGTCTCTGAGCAAAGGGGAGTGGGGGAGGTCAATATCAAAAGTGAGAGGCGTTAACTTCTGTGGCCACCAGCTCCCTTAATTAAGAACCACAGGGCACCTCAGCCTCCTGGACTGCACCAGATTTGTCAGTTCTTGCTGGGAGTCATTACCCTGCTCTTCCAACAAGACACTGTCCAACTGTGACCTTGTAGCGCTGTCTTGGGGATCTTACATTACTTACCTTGCAGTTTATTCCACTTTCATGCAGATCAGCATTGACCCCCTGGACATTTTTCTTCTGGTGTTTTTTAGAGACAACAAACAGGTCAGTTTACTCTCATTGGTTTCTTTAAGCCTGACCTTTCTTGCCTGCAGCCTTTTTATTGCCTTCAGGAGTTTTTCACAGGTGCATGAGCCATAATTGCTTGTACTTCGTTGAACAAGCATGGAAAAGCATTGTCTAGAGTGCTTCCACTAGTTCCCTGTAAAACACTGATAAGTTGCCCACTTCTAAAGTAGCAAGATACACTGCTTAGCTTTTGCTGGGAATAGAACCTGGGTCTCCTGCGCGGGAAACAACAACTCTGACATTCAACCACCAGTGAGTGAAGCTGCGCTGTGCTCGTGGCTCTGGGGACAGCTGCCGCTTATGAAGAACGACTAACATGGCCTTAAAAACACGACCTTTGCTGCATTGGCCGGGAATCGGACCCGGGTCTCCCGCGTGGCAGGCGAGAATTCTACCACTGAACCACCAATGCTCTATTTCTGCAAGAATTCTACGAATTTATGTCGAAAATGCATCTCTTCAACTGGGTAATATCGACCAATGCTAAAGCTGAACAACTGACAGACAAACTGATCAAGTTCCATGGGTATTTGATGAACTGATATGAGCAAAAGTGTCTCTGAGCAAAGGGGAGTGGGGGAGGTCAATATCAAAAGTGAGAGGCGTTAACTTCTGTGGCCACCAGCTCCCTTAAGAACCACAGGGCACCTCAGCCTCCTGGACTGCACCAGATTTGTCAGTTCTTGCTGGGAGTCATTACCCTGCTCTTCCAACAAGCCACTGTCCAACTGTGACCTTGTAGCGCTGTCTTGGGGATCTTACATTACTTACCTTGCAGTTTATTCCACTTTCATGCAGGTCAGCATTGACCCTGGACATTTTTCTTCTGGTGTTTTTTAGAGACAACAAACAGGTCAGTTTACTCTCATTGGTTTCTTTAAGCATGACCTTTCTTGCCTGCAGCCTTTTTATTGCCTTCAGGAGTTTTTCACAGGTGCATGAGCCATAATTGCTTGTACTTCGTTGAACAAGCATGGAAAAGCATTGTCTAGAGTGCTTCCACTAGTTCCCTGTAAAACACTGATAAGTTGCCCACTTCTAAAGTAGCAAGATACACTGCTTTGCTTCTGCTGGGAATTGAACCTGGGTCTCCTGCGCGGGAAACAACAACTCTGACATTCAGCCACCAGTGAGAGAAGCTGCGCTGTGTTCGTGGCTCTGGGGACAGCTGCCGCTTATGAGGAACGACTAACATGGCCTTAAAAACACGACCTCTGCTGCATTGGCCGGGAATCGGACCCGGGTCTCCCGCGTGGCAGGCGAGAATTCTACCACTGAACCACCAATGCTCTATTTCTGCAAGAATTCTACGAATTTATGTCGAAAATGCATCTCTTCAACTGGGTAATATCGACCAATGCTAAAGCTGAACAACTGACAGACAAACTGATCAAGTTCCATGGGTATTTGATGAACTGATATGAGCAAAAGTGTCTCTGAGCAAAGGGGAGTGGGGGAGGTCAATATCAAAAGTGAGAGGCGTTAACTTCTGTGGCCACCAGCTCCCTTAAGAACCACAGGGCACCTCAGCCTCCTGGACTGCACCAGATTTGTCAGTTCTTGCTGGGAGTCATTACCCTGCTCTTCCAACAAGCCACTGTCCAACTGTGACCTTGTAGCGCTGTCTTGGGGATCTTACATTACTTACCTTGCAGTTTATTCCACTTTCATGCAGGTCAGCATTGACCCTGGACATTTTTCTTCTGGTGTTTTTTAGAGACAACAAACAGGTCAGTTTACTCTCATTGGTTTCTTTAAGCATGACCTTTCTTGCCTGCAGCCTTTTTATTGCCTTCAGGAGTTTTTCACAGGTGCATGAGCCATAATTGCTTGTACTTCGTTGAACAAGCATGGAAAAGCATTGTCTAGAGTGCTTCCACTAGTTCCCTGTAAAACACTGATAAGTTGCCCACTTCTAAAGTAGCAAGATACACTGCTTTGCTTCTGCTGGGAATCGAACCTGGGTCTCCTGCGCGGGAAACAACAACTCTGACATTCAGCCACCAGTGAGAGAAGCTGCGCTGTGCTCGTGGCTCTGGGGACAGCTGCCGCTTATGAGGAACGACTAACATGGCCTTAAAAACACGACCTCTGCTGCATTGGCCGGGAATCGGACCCGGGTCTCCCGCGTGGCAGGCGAGAATTCTACCACTGAACCACCAATGCTCTATTTCTGCAAGAATTCTACAAATTTATGTGGAAAATGCATCTCTTCAACTGGGTAATATCGACCAATGCTAAAGCTGAACAACTGACAGACAAACTGATCAAGTTCCATGGGTATTTGATGAACTGATATGAGCAAAAGTGTCTCTGAGCAAAGGGGAGTGGGGGAGGTCAATATCAAAAGTGAGAGGCGTTAACTTCTGTGGCCACCAGCTCCCTTAAGAACCACAGGGCACCTCAGCCTCCTGGACTGCACCAGATTTGTCAGTTCTTGCTGGGAGTCATTACCCTGCTCTTCCAACAAGCCACTGTCCAACTGTGACCTTGTAGCGCTGTCTTGGGGATCTTACATTACTTACCTTGCAGTTTATTCCACTTTCATGCAGGTCAGCATTGACCCTGGACATTTTTCTTCTGGTGTTTTTTAGAGACAACAAACAGGTCAGTTTACTCTCATTGGTTTCTTTAAGCATGACCTTTCTTGCCTGCAGCCTTTTTATTGCCTTCAGGAGTTTTTCACAGGTGCATGAGCCATAATTGCTTGTACTTCGTTGAACAAGCATGGAAAAGCATTGTCTAGAGTGCTTCCACTAGTTCCCTGTAAAACACTGATAAGTTGCCCACTTCTAAAGTAGCAAGATACACTGCTTTGCTTCTGCTGGGAATTGAACCTGGGTCTCCTGCGCGGGAAACAACAACTCTGACATTCAGCCACCAGTGAGAGAAGCTGCGCTGTGTTCGTGGCTCTGGGGACAGCTGCCGCTTATGAGGAACGACTAACATGGCCTTAAAAACACGACCTCTGCTGCATTGGCCGGGAATCGGACCCGGGTCTCCCGCGTGGCAGGCGAGAATTCTACCACTGAACCACCAATGCTCTATTTCTGCAAGAATTCTACGAATTTATGTCGAAAATGCATCTCTTCAACTGGGTAATATCGACCAATGCTAAAGCTGAACAACTGACAGACAAACTGATCAAGTTCCATGGGTATTTGATGAACTGATATGAGCAAAAGTGTCTCTGAGCAAAGGGGAGTGGGGGAGGTCAATATCAAAAGTGAGAGGCGTTAACTTCTGTGGCCACCAGCTCCCTTAAGAACCACAGGGCACCTCAGCCTCCTGGACTGCACCAGATTTGTCAGTTCTTGCTGGGAGTCATTACCCTGCTCTTCCAACAAGCCACTGTCCAACTGTGACCTTGTAGCGCTGTCTTGGGGATCATACATTACTTACCTTGCAGTTTATTCCACTTTCATGCAGGTCAGCATTGACCCTGGACATTTTTCTTCTGGTGTTTTTTAGAGACAACAAACAGGTCAGTTTACTCTCATTGGTTTCTTTAAGCATGACCTTTCTTGCCTGCAGCCTTTTTATTGCCTTCAGGAGTTTTTCACAGGTGCATGAGCCATAATTGCTTGTACTTCGTTGAACAAGCATGGAAAAGCATTGTCTAGAGTGCTTCCACTAGTTCCCTGTAAAACACTGATAAGTTGCCCACTTCTAAAGTAGCAAGATACACTGCTTTGCTTCTGCTGGGAATTGAACCTGGGTCTCCTGCGCGGGAAACAACAACTCTGACATTCAGCCACCAGTGAGAGAAGCTGCGCTGTGTTCGTGGCTCTGGGGACAGCTGCCGCTTATGAGGAACGACTAACATGGCCTTAAAAACACGACCTCTGCTGCATTGGCCGGGAATCGGACCCAGGTCTCCCGCGTGGCAGGCGAGAATTCTACCACTGAACCACCAATGCTCTATTTCTGCATGAATTCTACGAATTTATGTGGAAAATGCATCTCTTCAACTGGGTAATATCGACCAATGCTAAAGCTGAACAACTGACAGACAAACTGATCAAGTTCCATGGGTATTTGATGAACTGATATGAGCAAAAGTGTCTCTGAGCAAAGGGGAGTGGGGGAGGTCAATATCAAAAGTGAGAGGCGTTAACTTCTGTGGCCACCAGCTCCCTTAAGAACCACAGGGCACCTCAGCCTCCTGGACTGCACCAGATTTGTCAGTTCTTGCTGGGAGTCATTACCCTGCTCTTCCAACAAGCCACTGTCCAACTGTGACCTTGTAGCGCTGTCTTGGGGATCTTACATTACTTACCTTGCAGTTTATTCCACTTTCATGCAGGTCAGCATTGACCCTGGACATTTTTCTTCTGGTGTTTTTTAGAGACAACAAACAGGTCAGTTTACTCTCATTGGTTTCTTTAAGCATGACCTTTCTTGCCTGCAGCCTTTTTATTGCCTTCAGGAGTTTTTCACAGGTGCATGAGCCATAATTGCTTGTACTTCGTTGAACAAGCATGGAAAAGCATTGTCTAGAGTGCTTCCACTAGTTCCCTGTAAAACACTGATAAGTTGCCCACTTCTAAAGTAGCAAGATACACTGCTTTGCTTCTGCTGGGAATTGAACCTGGGTCTCCTGCGCGGGAAACAACAACTCTGACATTCAGCCACCAGTGAGAGAAGCTGCGCTGTGTTCGTGGCTCTGGGGACAGCTGCCGCTTATGAGGAACGACTAACATGGCCTTAAAAACACGACCTCTGCTGCATTGGCCGGGAATCGGACCCGGGTCTCCCGCGTGGCAGGCGAGAATTCTACCACTGAACCACCAATGCTCTATTTCTGCAAGAATTCTACGAATTTATGTCGAAAATGCATCTCTTCAACTGGGTAATATCGACCAATGCTAAAGCTGAACAACTGACAGACAAACTGATCAAGTTCCATGGGTATTTGATGAACTGATATGAGCAAAAGTGTCTCTGAGCAAAGGGGAGTGGGGGAGGTCAATATCAAAAGTGAGAGGCGTTAACTTCTGTGGCCACCAGCTCCCTTAAGAACCACAGGGCACCTCAGCCTCCTGGACTGCACCAGATTTGTCAGTTCTTGCTGGGAGTCATTACCCTGCTCTTCCAACAAGCCACTGTCCAACTGTGACCTTGTAGCGCTGTCTTGGGGATCTTACATTACTTACCTTGCAGTTTATTCCACTTTCATGCAGGTCAGCATTGACCCTGGACATTTTTCTTCTGGTGTTTTTTAGAGACAACAAACAGGTCAGTTTACTCTCATTGGTTTCTTTAAGCATGACCTTTCTTGCCTGCAGCCTTTTTATTGCCTTCAGGAGTTTTTCACAGGTGCATGAGCCATAATTGCTTGTACTTCGTTGAACAAGCATGGAAAAGCATTGTCTAGAGTGCTTCCACTAGTTCCCTGTAAAACACTGATAAGTTGCCCACTTCTAAAGTAGCAAGATACACTGCTTTGCTTCTGCTGGGAATTGAACCTGGGTCTCCTGCGCGGGAAACAACAACTCTGACATTCAGCCACCAGTGAGAGAAGCTGCGCTGTGTTCGTGGCTCTGGGGACAGCTGCCGCTTATGAGGAACGACTAACATGGCCTTAAAAACACGACCTCTGCTGCATTGGCCAGGAATCGGACCCGGGTCTCCCGCGTGGCAGGCGAGAATTCTACCACTGAACCACCAATGCTCTATTTCTGCAAGAATTCTACGAATTTATGTGGAAAATGCATCTCTTCAACTGGGTAATATCGACCAATGCTAAAGCTGAACAACTGACAGACAAACTGATCAAGTTCCATGGGTATTTGATGAACTGATATGAGCAAAAGTGTCTCTGAGCAAAGGGGAGTGGGGGAGGTCAATATCAAAAGTGAGAGGCGTTAACTTCTGTGGCCACCAGCTCCCTTAAGAACCACAGGGCACCTCAGCCTCCTGGACTGCACCAGATTTGTCAGTTCTTGCTGGGAGTCATTACCCTGCTCTTCCAACAAGCCACTGTCCAACTGTGACCTTGTAGCGCTGTCTTGGGGATCATACATTACTTACCTTGCAGTTTATTCCACTTTCATGCAGGTCAGCATTGACCCTGGACATTTTTCTTCTGGTGTTTTTTAGAGACAACAAACAGGTCAGTTTACTCTCATTGGTTTCTTTAAGCATGACCTTTCTTGCCTGCAGCCTTTTTATTGCCTTCAGGAGTTTTTCACAGGTGCATGAGCCATAATTGCTTGTACTTCGTTGAACAAGCATGGAAAAGCATTGTCTAGAGTGCTTCCACTAGTTCCCTGTAAAACACTGATAAGTTGCCCACTTCTAAAGTAGCAAGATACACTGCTTTGCTTCTGCTGGGAATTGAACCTGGGTCTCCTGCGCGGGAAACAACAACTCTGACATTCAGCCACCAGTGAGAGAAGCTGCGCTGTGTTCGTGGCTCTGGGGACAGCTGCCGCTTATGAGGAACGACTAACATGGCCTTAAAAACACGACCTCTGCTGCATTGGCCGGGAATCGGACCCAGGTCTCCCGCGTGGCAGGCGAGAATTCTACCACTGAACCACCAATGCTCTATTTCTGCAAGAATTCTACGAATTTATGTGGAAAATGCATCTCTTCAACTGGGTAATATCGACCAATGCTAAAGCTGAACAACTGACAGACAAACTGATCAAGTTCCATGTGTATTTGATGAACTGATATGAGCAAAAGTGTCTCTGAGCAAAGGGGAGTGGGGGAGGTCAATATCAAAAGTGAGAGGCGTTAACTTCTGTGGCCACCAGCTCCCTTAAGAACCACAGGGCACCTCAGCCTCCTGGACTGCACCAGATTTGTCAGTTCTTGCTGGGAGTCATTACCCTGCTCTTCCAACAAGCCACTGTCCAACTGTGACCTTGTAGCGCTGTCTTGGGGATCTTACATTACTTACCTTGCAGTTTATTCCACTTTCATGCAGGTCAGCATTGACCCTGGACATTTTTCTTCTGGTGTTTTTTAGAGACAACAAACAGGTCAGTTTACTCTCATTGGTTTCTTTAAGCATGACCTTTCTTGCCTGCAGCCTTTTTATTGCCTTCAGGAGTTTTTCACAGGTGCATGAGCCATAATTGCTTGTACTTCGTTGAACAAGCATGGAAAAGCATTGTCTAGAGTGCTTCCACTAGTTCCCTGTAAAACACTGATAAGTTGCCCACTTCTAAAGTAGCAAGATACACTGCTTTGCTTCTGCTGGGAATTGAACCTGGGTCTCCTGCGCGGGAAACAACAACTCTGACATTCAGCCACCAGTGAGAGAAGCTGCGCTGTGTTCGTGGCTCTGGGGACAGCTGCCGCTTATGAGGAACGACTAACATGGCCTTAAAAACACGACCTCTGCTGCATTGGCCGGGAATCGGACCCGGGTCTCCCGCCTGGCAGGCGAGAATTCTACCACTGAACCACCAATGCTCTATTTCTGCCTGAATTCTACGAATTTATGTAGAAAATGCATCTCTTCAACTGGGTAATATCGACCAATGCTAAAGCTGAACAACTGACAGACAAACTGATCAAGTTCCATGGGTATTTGATGAACTGATATGAGCAAAAGTGTCTCTGAGCAAAGGGGAGTGGGGGAGGTCAATATCAAAAGTGAGAGGCGTTAACTTCTGTGGCCACCAGCTCCCTTAAGAACCACAGGGCACCTCAGCCTCCTGGACTGCACCAGATTTGTCAGTTCTTGCTGGGAGTCATTACCCTGCTCTTCCAACAAGCCACTGTCCAACTGTGACCTTGTACCGCTGTCTTGGGGATCTTACATTACTTACCTTGCAGTTTATTCCACTTTCATGCAGGTCAGCATTGACCCTGGACATTTTTCTTCTGGTGTTTTTTAGAGACAACAAACAGGTCAGTTTACTCTCATTGGTTTCTTTAAGCATGACCTTTCTTGCCTGCAGCCTTTTTATTGCCTTCAGGAGTTTTTCACAGGTGCATGAGCCATAATTGCTTGTACTTCGTTGAACAAGCATGGAAAAGCATTGTCTAGAGTGCTTCCACTAGTTCCCTGTAAAACACTGATAAGTTGCCCACTTCTAAAGTAGCAAGATACACTGCTTTGCTTCTGCTGGGAATCGAACCTGGGTCTCCTGCGCGGGAAACAACAACTCTGACATTCAGCCACCAGTGAGAGAAGCTGCGCTGTGCTCGTGGCTCTGGGGACAGCTGCCGCTTATGAGGAACGACTAACATGGCCTTAAAAACACGACCTCTGCTGCATTGGCCGGGAATCGGACCCGGGTCTCCCGCGGGGCAGGCAAGAAATCTACCACTGAACCACCAATGCTCTATTTCTGCAAGAATTCTACGAATTTATGTGGAAAATGCATCTCTTCAACTGGGTAATATCGACCAATGCTAAAGCTGAACAACTGACAGACAAACTGATCAAGTTCCATGGGTATTTGATGAACTGATATGAGCAAAAGTGTCTCTGAGCAAAGGGGAGTGGGGGAGGTCAATATCAAAAGTGAGAGGCGTTAACTTCTGTGGCCACCAGCTCCCTTAAGAACCACAGGGCACCTCAGCCTCCTGGACTGCACCAGATTTGTCAGTTCTTGCTGGGAGTCATTACCCTGCTCTTCCAACAAGCCACTGTCCAACTGTGACCTTGTACCGCTGTCTTGGGGATCTTACATTACTTACCTTGCAGTTTATTCCACTTTCATGCAGGTCAGCATTGACCCTGGACATTTTTCTTCTGGTGTTTTTTAGAGACAACAAACAGGTCAGTTTACTCTCATTGGTTTCTTTAAGCATGACCTTTCTTGCCTGCAGCCTTTTTATTGCCTTCAGGAGTTTTTCACAGGTGCATGAGCCATAATTGCTTGTACTTCGTTGAACAAGCATGGAAAAGCATTGTCTAGAGTGCTTCCACTAGTTCCCTGTAAAACACTGATAAGTTGCCCACTTCTAAAGTAGCAAGATACACTGCTTTGCTTCTGCTGGGAATCGAACCTGGGTCTAATGCGTGGGAAACAACATCTCTGACATTCAGCCACTAGTGAGTGAAGCTGCGCTGTGCTCATGGCTCTGGGGACAGCTGCCGCTTATGAAGAACGACTAACATGGCCTTAAAAACACGATCTCTGCTGCATTGGCCGGGAATCGGACCCGGATCTCCCGCGTGGCAGGCGAGAATTCTACCACTGAACCACCAATGCTCTATTTCTGCAAGAATTCTACGAATTTATGTGGAAAATGCATCTCTTCAACTGGGTAATATCGACCAATGCTAAAGCTGAACAACTGACAGACAAACTGATCAAGTTCCATGGGTATTTGATGAACTGATATGAGCAAAAGTGTCTCTGAGCAAAGGGGAGTGGGGGAGGTCAATATCAAAAGTGAGAGGCGTTAACTTCTGTGGCCACCAGCTCCCTTAAGAACCACAGGGCACCTCAGCCTCCTGGACTGCACCAGATTTGTCAGTTCTTGCTGGGAGTCATTACCCTGCTCTTCCAACAAGCCACTGTCCAACTGTGACCTTGTAGCGCTGTCTTGGGGATCTTACATTACTTACCTTGCAGTTTATTCCACTTTCATGCAGGTCAGCATTGACCCTGGACATGTTTCTTCTGGTGTTTTTTAGAGACAACAAACAGGTCAGTTTACTCTCATTGGTTTCTTTAAGCATGACCTTTCTTGCCTGCAGCCTTTTTATTGCCTTCAGGAGTTTTTCACAGGTGCATGAGCCATAATTGCTTGTACTTCGTTGAACAAGCATGGAAAAGCATTGTCTAGAGTGCTTCCACTAGTTCCCTGTAAAACACTGATAAGTTGCCCACTTCTAAAGTAGCAAGATACACTGCTTTGCTTCTGCTGGGAATTGAACCTGGGTCTCCTGCGCGGGAAACAACAACTCTGACATTCAGCCACCAGTGAGAGAAGCTGCGCTGTGCTCGTGGCTCTGGGGACAGCTGCCGCTTATGAGGAACGACTAACATGGCCTTAAAAACACGACCTCTGCTGCATTGGCCGGGAATCGGACCCACGTCTCCCGCGTGGCAGGCGAGAATTCTACCACTGAACCACCAATGCTCTATTTCTGCAAGAATTCTACGAATTTATGTGGAAAATGCATCTCTTCAACTGGGTAATATCGACCAATGCTAAAGCTGAACAACTGACAGACAAACTGATCAAGTTGCATGGGTATTTGATGAACTGATATGAGCAAAAGTGTCTCTGAGCAAAGGGGAGTGGGGGAGGTCAATATCAAAAGTGAGAGGCGTTAACTTCTGTGGCCACCAGCTCCCTTAAGAACCACAGGGCACCTCAGCCTCCTGGACTGCACCAGATTTGTCAGTTCTTGCTGGGAGTCATTACCCTGCTCTTCCAACAAGCCACTGTCCAACTGTGACCTTGTACCGCTGTCTTGGGGATCTTACATTACTTACCTTGCAGTTTATTCCACTTTCATGCAGGTCAGCATTGACCCTGGACATTTTTCTTCTGGTGTTTTTTAGAGACAACAAACAGGTCAGTTTACTCTCATTGGTTTCTTTAAGCATGACCTTTCTTGCCTGCAGCCTTTTTATTGCCTTCAGGAGTTTTTCACAGGTGCATGAGCCATAATTGCTTGTACTTCGTTCAACAAGCATGGAAAAGCATTGTCTAGAGTGCTTCCACTAGTTCCCTGTAAAACACTGATAAGTTGCCCACTTCTAAAGTAGCAAGATACACTGCTTTGCTTCTGCTGGGAATTGAACCTGGGTCTCCTGCGCGGGAAACAACAACTCTGACATTCAGCCACCAGTGAGAGAAGCTGCGCTGTGCTCGTGGCTCTGGGGACAGCTGCCGCTTATGAGGAACGACTAACATGGCCTTAAAAACACGACCTCTGCTGCATTGGCCGGGAATCGGACCCGGGTCTCCCGCGTGGCAGGCGAGAATTCTACCACTGAACCACCAATGCTCTATTTCTGCCTGAATTCTACGAATTTATGTAGAAAATGCATCTCTTCAACTGGGTAATATCGACCAATGCTAAAGCTGAACAACTGACAGACAAACTGATCAAGTTCCATGGGTATTTGATGAACTGATATGAGCAAAAGTGTCTCTGAGCAAAGGGGAGTGGGGGAGGTCAATATCAAAAGTGAGAGGCGTTAACTTCTGTGGCCACCAGCTCCCTTAAGAACCACAGGGCACCTCAGCCTCCTGGACTGCACCAGATTTGTCAGTTCTTGCTGGGAGTCATTACCCTGCTCTTCCAACAAGCCACTGTCCAACTGTGACCTTGTACCGCTGTCTTGGGGATCTTACATTACTTACCTTGCAGTTTATTCCACTTTCATGCAGGTCAGCATTGACCCTGGACATTTTTCTTCTGGTGTTTTTTAGAGACAACAAACAGGTCAGTTTACTCTCATTGGTTTCTTTAAGCATGACCTTTCTTGCCTGCAGCCTTTTTATTGCCTTCAGGAGTTTTTCACAGGTGCATGAGCCATAATTGCTTGTACTTCGTTGAACAAGCATGGAAAAGCATTGTCTAGAGTGCTTCCACTAGTTCCCTGTAAAACACTGATAAGTTGCCCACTTCTAAAGTAGCAAGATACACTGCTTTGCTTCTGCTGGGAATCGAACCTGGGTCTCCTGCGCGGGAAACAACAACTCTGACATTCAGCCACCAGTGAGAGAAGCTGCGCTGTGCTCGTGGCTCTGGGGACAGCTGCCGCTTATGAGGAACGACTAACATGGCCTTAAAAACACGACCTCTGCTGCATTGGCCGGGAATCGGACCCGGGTCTCCCGCGGGGCAGGCAAGAAATCTACCACTGAACCACCAATGCTCTATTTCTGCAAGAATTCTACGAATTTATGTGGAAAATGCATCTCTTCAACTGGGTAATATCGACCAATGCTAAAGCTGAACAACTGACAGACAAACTGATCAAGTTCCATGGGTATTTGATGAACTGATATGAGCAAAAGTGTCTCTGAGCAAAGGGGAGTGGGGGAGGTCAATATCAAAAGTGAGAGGCGTTAACTTCTGTGGCCACCAGCTCCCTTAAGAACCACAGGGCACCTCAGCCTCCTGGACTGCACCAGATTTGTCAGTTCTTGCTGGGAGTCATTACCCTGCTCTTCCAACAAGCCACTGTCCAACTGTGACTTTGTAGCGCTGTCTTGGGGATCTTACATTACTTACCTTGCAGTTTATTCCACTTTCATGCAGATCAGCATTGACCCCCTGGACATTTTTCTTCTGGTGTTTTTTAGAGACAACAAACAGGTCAGTTTACTCTCATTGGTTTCTTTAAGCATGACCTTTCTTGCCTGCAGCCTTTTTATTGCCTTCAGGAGTTTTTCACAGGTGCATGAGCCATAATTGCTTGTACTTCGTTGAACAAGCATGGAAAAGCATTGTCTAGAGTGCTTCCACTAGTTCCCTCTAAAACACTGATAAGTTGCCCACTTCTAAAGTAGCAAGATACACTGCTTTGCTTCTGCTGGGAATTGAACCTGGGTCTCCTGCGCGGGAAACAACAACTCTGACATTCAGCCACCAGTGAGAGAAGCTGCGCTGTGCTCGTGGCTCTGGGGACAGCTGCCGCTTATGAGGAACGACTAACATGGCCTTAAAAACACGACCTCTGCTGCATTGGCCGGGAATCGGACCGGGGTCTCCCGCGTGGCAGGCGAGAATTCTACCACTGAACCACCAATGCTCTATTTCTGCCTGAATTCTACGAATTTATGTAGAAAATGCATCTCTTCAACTGGGTAATATCGACCAATGCTAAAGCTGAACAACTGACAGACAAACTGATCAAGTTCCATGGGTATTTGATGAACTGATATGAGCAAAAGTGTCTCTGAGCAAAGGGGAGTGGAGGAGGTCAATATCAAAAGTGAGAGGCGTTAACTTCTGTGGCCACCAGCTCCCTTATGAACCACAGGGCACCTCAGCCTCCTGGACTGCACCAGATTTGTCAGTTCTTGCTGGGAGTCATTACCCTGCTCTTCCAACAAGCCACTGTCCAACTGTGACCTTGTACCGCTGTCTTGGGGATCTTACATTACTTACCTTGCAGTTTATTCCACTTTCATGCAGATCAGCATTGACCCCCTGGACATTTTTCTTCTGGTGTTTTTTAGAGACAACAAACAGGTCAGTTTACTCTCATTGGTTTCTTTAAGCCTGACCTTTCTTGCCTGCAGCCTTTTTATTGCCTTCAGGAGTTTTTCACAGGTGCATGAGCCATAATTGCTTGTACTTCGTTGAACAAGCATGGAAAAGCATTGTCTAGAGTGCTTCCACTAGTTCCCTGTAAAACACTGATAAGTTGCCCACTTCTAAAGTAGCAAGATACACTGCTTTGCTTCTGCTGGGAATCGAACCTGGGTCTCCTGCGCGGGAAACAACAACTCTGACATTCAGCCACCAGTGAGAGAAGCTGCGCTGTGCTCGTGGCTCTGGGGACAGCTGCCGCTTATGAGGAACGACTAACATGGCCTTAAAAACACGACCTCTGCTGCATTGGCCGGGAATCGGACCCGGGTCTCCCGCGTGGCAGGCGAGAATTCTACCACTGAACCACCAATGCTCTATTTCTGCCTGAATTCTACGAATTTATGTGGAAAATGCATCTCTTCAACTGGGTAATATCGACCAATGCTAAAGCTGAACAACTGACAGACAAACTGATCAAGTTGCATGGGTATTTGATGAACTGATATGAGCAAAAGTGTCTCTGAGCAAAGGGGAGTGGGGGAGGTCAATATCAAAAGTGAGAGGCGTTAACTTCTGTGGCCACCAGCTCCCTTAAGAACCACAGGGCACCTCAGCCTCCTGGACTGCACCAGATTTGTCAGTTCTTGCTGGGAGTCATTACCCTGCTCTTCCAACAAGCCACTGTCCAACTGTGACCTTGTACCGCTGTCTTGGGGATCTTACATTACTTACCTTGCAGTTTATTCCACTTTCATGCAGGTCAGCATTGACCCTGGACATTTTTCTTCTGGTGTTTTTTAGAGACAACAAACAGGTCAGTTTACTCTCATTGGTTTCTTTAAGCATGACCTTTCTTGCCTGCAGCCTTTTTATTGCCTTCAGGAGTTTTTCACAGGTGCATGAGCCATAATTGCTTGTACTTCGTTGAACAAGCATGGAAAAGCATTGTCTAGAGTGCTTCCACTAGTTCCCTGTAAAACACTGATAAGTTGCCCACTTCTAAAGTAGCAAGATACACTGCTTTGCTTCTGCTGGGAATTGAACCTGGGTCTCCTGCGCGGGAAACAACAACTCTGACATTCAGCCACCAGTGAGAGAAGCTTCGCTGTGCTCGTGGCTCTGGGGACAGCTGCCGCTTATGAGGAACGACTAACATGGCCTTAAAAACACGACCTCTGCTGCATTGGCCGGGAATCGGACCCGGGTCTCCCGCGTGGCAGGCGAGAATTCTACCACTGAACCACCAATGCTCTATTTCTGCAAGAATTCTACGAATTTATGTGGAAAATGCATCTCTTCAACTGGGTAATATCGACCAATGCTAAAGCTGAACAACTGACAGACAAACTGATCAAGTTGCATGGGTATTTGATGAACTGATATGAGCAAAAGTGTCTCTGAGCAAAGGGGAGTGGGGGAGGTCAATATCAAAAGTGAGAGGCGTTAACTTCTGTGGCCACCAGCTCCCTTAAGAACCACAGGGCACCTCAGCCTCCTGGACTGCACCAGATTTGTCAGTTCTTGCTGGGAGTCATTACCCTGCTCTTCCAACAAGCCACTGTCCAACTGTGACCTTGTACCGCTGTCTTGGGGATCTTACATTACTTACCTTGCAGTTTATTCCACTTTCATGCAGGTCAGCATTGACCCTGGACATTTTTCTTCTGGTGTTTTTTAGAGACAACAAACAGGTCAGTTTACTCTCATTGGTTTCTTTAAGCATGACCTTTCTTGCCTGCAGCCTTTTTATTGCCTTCAGGAGTTTTTCACAGGTGCATGAGCCATAATTGCTTGTACTTCGTTGAACAAGCATGGAAAAGCATTGTCTAGAGTGCTTCCACTAGTTCCCTGTAAAACACTGATAAGTTGCCCACTTCTAAAGTAGCAAGATACACTGCTTTGCTTCTGCTGGGAATTGAACCTGGGTCTCCTGCGCGGGAAACAACAACTCTGACATTCAGCCACCAGTGAGAGAAGCTGCGCTGTGCTCGTGGCTCTGGGGACAGCTGCCGCTTATGAGGAACGACTAACATGGCCTTAAAAACACGACCTCTGCTGCATTGGCCGGGAATCGGACCCGGGTCTCCCGCGTGGCAGGCGAGAATTCTACCACTGAACCACCAATGCTCTATTTCTGCCTGAATTCTACGAATTTATGTAGAAAATGCATCTCTTCAACTGGGTAATATCGACCAATGCTAAAGCTGAACAACTGACAGACAAACTGATCAAGTTCCATGGGTATTTGATGAACTGATATGAGCAAAAGTGTCTCTGAGCAAAGGGGAGTGGGGGAGGTCAATATCAAAAGTGAGAGGCGTTAACTTCTGTGGCCACCAGCTCCCTTAAGAACCACAGGGCACCTCAGCCTCCTGGACTGCACCAGATTTGTCAGTTCTTGCTGGGAGTCATTACCCTGCTCTTCCAACAAGCCACTGTCCAACTGTGACCTTGTAGCGCTGTCTTGGGGATCTTACATTACTTACCTTGCAGTTTATTCCACTTTCATGCAGGTCAGCATTGACCCTGGACATTTTTCTTCTGGTGTTTTTTAGAGACAACAAACAGGTCAGTTTACTCTCATTGGTTTCTTTAAGCATGACCTTTCTTGCCTGCAGCCTTTTTATTGCCTTCAGGAGTTTTTCACAGGTGCATGAGCCATAATTGCTTGTACTTCGTTGAACAAGCATGGAAAAGCATTGTCTAGAGTGCTTCCACTAGTTCCCTGTAAAACACTGATAAGTTGCCCACTTCTAAAGTAGCAAGATACACTGCTTTGCTTCTGCTGGGAATCGAACCTGGGTCTCCTGCGCGGGAAACAACAACTCTGACATTCAGCCACCAGTGAGAGAAGCTGCGCTGTGCTCGTGGCTCTGGGGACAGCTGCCGCTTATGAGGAACGACTAACATGGCCTTAAAAACACGACCTCTGCTGCATTGGCCGGGAATCGGACCCGGGTCTCCCGCGTGGCAGGCGAGAATTCTACCACTGAACCACCAATGCTCTATTTCTGCCTGAATTCTACGAATTTATGTAGAAAATGCATCTCTTCAACTGGGTAATATCGACCAATGCTAAAGCTGAACAACTGACAGACAAACTGATCAAGTTCCATGGGTATTTGATGAACTGATATGAGCAAAAGTGTCTCTGAGCAAAGGGGAGTGGAGGAGGTCAATATCAAAAGTGAGAGGCGTTAACTTCTGTGGCCACCAGCTCCCTTAAGAACCACAGGGCACCTCAGCCTCCTGGACTGCACCAGATTTGTCAGTTCTTGCTGGGAGTCATTACCCTGCTCTTCCAACAAGCCACTGTCCAACTGTGACCTTGTACCGCTGTCTTGGGGATCTTACATTACTTACCTTGCAGTTTATTCCACTTTCATGCAGATCAGCATTGACCCCCTGGACATTTTTCTTCTGGTGTTTTTTAGAGACAACAAACAGGTCAGTTTACTCTCATTGGTTTCTTTAAGCCTGACCTTTCTTGCCTGCAGCCTTTTTATTGCCTTCAGTAGTTTTTCACAGGTGCATGAGCCATAATTGCTTGTACTTCGTTGAACAAGCATGGAAAAGCATTGTCTAGAGTGCTTCCACTAGTTCCCTGTAAAACACTGATAAGTTGCCCACTTCTAAAGTAGCAAGATACACTGCTTTGCTTCTGCTGGGAATCGAACCTGGGTCTCCTGCGCGGGAAACAACAACTCTGACATTCAGCCACCAGTGAGAGAAGCTGCGCTGTGCTCGTGGCTCTGGGGACAGCTGCCGCTTATGAGGAACGACTAACATGGCCTTAAAAACACGACCTCTGCTGCATTGGCCGGGAATCGGACCCGGGTCTCCCGCGTGGCAGGCGAGAATTCTACCACTGAACCACCAATGCTCTATTTCTGCCTGAATTCTATGAATTTATGTGGAAAATGCATCTCTTCAACTGGGTAATATCGACCAATGCTAAAGCTGAACAACTGACAGACAAACTGATCAAGTTGCATGGGTATTTGATGAACTGATATGAGCAAAAGTGTCTCTGAGCAAAGGGGAGTGGGGGAGGTCAATATCAAAAGTGAGAGGCGTTAACTTCTGTGGCCACCAGCTCCCTTAAGAACCACAGGGCACCTCAGCCTCCTGGACTGCACCAGATTTGTCAGTTCTTGCTGGGAGTCATTACCCTGCTCTTCCAACAAGCCACTGTCCAACTGTGACCTTGTACCGCTGTCTTGGGGATCTTACATTACTTACCTTGCAGTTTATTCCACTTTCATGCAGGTCAGCATTGACCCTGGACATTTTTCTTCTGGTGTTTTTTAGAGACAACAAACAGGTCAGTTTACTCTCATTGGTTTCTTTAAGCATGACCTTTCTTGCCTGCAGCCTTTTTATTGCCTTCAGGAGTTTTTCACAGGTGCATGAGCCATAATTGCTTGTACTTCGTTGAACAAGCATGGAAAAGCATTGTCTAGAGTGCTTCCACTAGTTCCCTGTAAAACACTGATAAGTTGCCCACTTCTAAAGTAGCAAGATACACTGCTTTGCTTCTGCTGGGAATTGAACCTGGGTCTCCTGCGCGGGAAACAACAACTCTGACATTCAGCCACCAGTGAGAGAAGCTGCGCTGTGCTCGTGGCTCTGGGGACAGCTGCCGCTTATGAGGAACGACTAACATGGCCTTAAAAACACGACCTCTGCTGCATTGGCCGGGAATCGGACCCGGGTCTCCCGCGTGGCAGGCGAGAATTCTACCACTGAACCACCAATGCTCTATTTCTGCAATAATTCTACGAATTTATGTGGAAAATGCATCTCTTCAACTGGGTAATATCGACCAATGCTAAAGCTGAACAACTGACAGACAAACTGATCAAGTTGCATGGGTATTTGATGAACTGATATGAGCAAAAGTGTCTCTGAGCAAAGGGGAGTGGGGGAGGTCAATATCAAAAGTGAGAGGCGTTAACTTCTGTGGCCACCAGCTCCCTTAAGAACCACAGGGCACCTCAGCCTCCTGGACTGCACCAGATTTGTCAGTTCTTGCTGGGAGTCATTACCCTGCTCTTCCAACAAGCCACTGTCCAACTGTGACCTTGTACCGCTGTCTTGGGGATCTTACATTACTTACCTTGCAGTTTATTCCACTTTCATGCAGGTCAGCATTGACCCTGGACATTTTTCTTCTGGTGTTTTTTAGAGACAACAAACAGGTCAGTTTACTCTCATTGGTTTCTTTAAGCATGACCTTTCTTGCCTGCAGCCTTTTTATTGCCTTCAGGAGTTTTTCACAGGTGCATGAGCCATAATTGCTTGTACTTCGTTGAACAAGCATGGAAAAGCATTGTCTAGAGTGCTTCCACTAGTTCCCTGTAAAACACTGATAAGTTGCCCACTTCTAAAGTAGCAAGATACACTGCTTTGCTTCTGCTGGGAATTGAACCTGGGTCTCCTGCGCGGGAAACAACAACTCTGACATTCAGCCACCAGTGAGAGAAGCTGCGCTGTGCTCGTGGCTCTGGGGACAGCTGCCGCTTATGAGGAACGACTAACATGGCCTTAAAAACACGACCTCTGCTGCATTGGCCGGGAATCGGACCCGGGTCTCCCGCGTGGCAGGCGAGAATTCTACCACTGAACCACCAATGCTCTATTTCTGCAATAATTCTACGAATTTATGTGGAAAATGCATCTCTTCAACTGGGTAATATCGACCAATGCTAAAGCTGAACAACTGACAGACAAACTGATCAAGTTGCATGGGTATTTGATGAACTGATATGAGCAAAAGTGTCTCTGAGCAAAGGGGAGTGGGGGAGGTCAATATCAAAAGTGAGAGGCGTTAACTTCTGTGGCCACCAGCTCCCTTAAGAACCACAGGGCACCTCAGCCTCCTGGACTGCACCAGATTTGTCAGTTCTTGCTGGGAGTCATTACCCTGCTCTTCCAACAAGCCACTGTCCAACTGTGACCTTGTACCGCTGTCTTGGGGATCTTACATTACTTACCTTGCAGTTTATTCCACTTTCATGCAGGTCAGCATTGACCCTGGACATTTTTCTTCTGGTGTTTTTTAGAGACAACAAACAGGTCAGTTTACTCTCATTGGTTTCTTTAAGCATGACCTTTCTTGCCTGCAGCCTTTTTATTGCCTTCAGGAGTTTTTCACAGGTGCATGAGCCATAATTGCTTGTACTTCGTTGAACAAGCATGGAAAAGCATTGTCTAGAGTGCTTCCACTAGTTCCCTGTAAAACACTGATAAGTTGCCCACTTCTAAAGTAGCAAGATACACTGCTTTGCTTCTGCTGGGAATTGAACCTGGGTCTCCTGCGCGGGAAACAACAACTCTGACATTCAGCCACCAGTGAGAGAAGCTGCGCTGTGCTCGTGGCTCTGGGGACAGCTGCCGCTTATGAGGAACGACTAACATGGCCTTAAAAACACGACCTCTGCTGCATTGGCCGGGAATCGGACCCGGGTCTCCCGCGTGGCAGGCGAGAATTCTACCACTGAACCACCAATGCTCTATTTCTGCCTGAATTCTACGAATTTATGTAGAAAATGCATCTCTTCAACTGGGTAATATCGACCAATGCTAAAGCTGAACAACTGACAGACAAACTGATCAAGTTCCATGGGTATTTGATGAACTGATATGAGCAAAAGTGTCTCTGAGCAAAGGGGAGTGGGGGAGGTCAATATCAAAAGTGAGAGGCGTTAACTTCTGTGGCCACCAGCTCCCTTAAGAACCACAGGGCACCTCAGCCTCCTGGACTGCACCAGATTTGTCAGTTCTTGCTGGGAGTCATTACCCTGCTCTTCCAACAAGCCACTGTCCAACTGTGACCTTGTAGCGCTGTCTTGGGGATCTTACATTACTTACCTTGCAGTTTATTCCACTTTCATGCAGGTCAGCATTGACCCTGGACATTTTTCTTCTGGTGTTTTTTAGAGACAACAAACAGGTCAGTTTACTCTCATTGGTTTCTTTAAGCATGACCTTTCTTGCCTGCAGCCTTTTTATTGCCTTCAGGAGTTTTTCACAGGTGCATGAGCCATAATTGCTTGTACTTCGTTGAACAAGCATGGAAAAGCATTGTCTAGAGTGCTTCCACTAGTTCCCTGTAAAACACTGATAAGTTGCCCACTTCTAAAGTAGCAAGATACACTGCTTAGCTTCTGCTGGGAATTGAACCTGGGTCTCCTGCGCGGGAAACAACAACTCTGACATTCAGCCACCAGTGAGAGAAGCTGCGCTGTGTTCGTGGCTCTGGGGACAGCTGCCGCTTATGAAGAACGACTAACATGGCCTTAAAAACACGACCTTTGCTGCATTGGCCGGGAATCGGACCCGGGTCTCCCGCGTGGCAGGCGAGAATTCTACCACTGAACCACCAATGCTCTATTTCTGCCTGAATTCTACGAATTTATGTGGAAAATGCATCTCTTCAACTGGGTAATATCGACCAATGCTAAAGCTGAACAACTGACAGACAAACTGATCAAGTTCCATGGGTATTTGATGAACTGATATGAGCAAAAGTGTCTCTGAGCAAAGGGGAGTGGGGGAGGTCAATATCAAAAGTGAGAGGCGTTAACTTCTGTGGCCACCAGCTCCCTTAAGAACCACAGGGCACCTCAGCCTCCTGGACTGCACCAGATTTGTCAGTTCTTGCTGGGAGTCATTACCCTGCTCTTCCAACAAGCCACTGTCCAACTGTGACCTTGTAGCGCTGTCTTGGGGATCTTACATTACTTACCTTGCAGTTTATTCCACTTTCATGCAGGTCAGCATTGACCCTGGACATTTTTCTTCTGGTGTTTTTTAGAGACAACAAACAGGTCAGTTTACTCTCATTGGTTTCGTTAAGCCTGACCTTTCTTGCCTGCAGCCTTTTTATTGCCTTCAGGAGTTTTTCACAGGTGCATGAGCCATAATTGCTTGTACTTCGTTGAACAAGCATGGAAAAGCATTGTCTAGAGTGCTTCCACTAGTTCCCTCTAAAACACTGATAAGTTGCCCACTTCTAAAGTAGCAAGATACACTGCTTTGCTTCTGCTGGGAATCGAACCTGGGTCTCCTGCGCGGGAAACAACAACTCTGACATTCAGCCACCAGTGAGAGAAGCTGCGCTGTGCTCGTGGCTCTGGGGACAGCTGCCGCTTATGAGGAACGACTAACATGGCCTTAAAAACACGACCTCTGCTGCATTGGCCGGGAATCGGACCCGGGTCTCCCGCGTGGCAGGCGAGAATTCTACCACTGAACCACCAATGCTCTATTTCTGCATGAATTCTACGAATTTATGTGGAAAATGCATCTCTTCAACTGGGTAATATCGACCAATGCTAAAGCTGAACAACTGACAGACAAACTGATCAAGTTCCATGGGTATTTGATGAACTGATATGAGCAAAAGTGTCTCTGAGCAAAGGGGAGTGGGGGAGGTCAATATCAAAAGTGAGAGGCGTTAACTTCTGTGGCCACCAGCTCCCTTAAGAACCACAGGGCACCTCAGCCTCCTGGACTGCACCAGATTTGTCAGTTCTTGCTGGGAGTCATTACCCTGCTCTTCCAACAAGCCACTGTCCAACTGTGACCTTGTAGCGCTGTCTTGGGGATCTTACATTACTTACCTTGCAGTTTATTCCACTTTCATGCAGATCAGCATTGACCCCCTGGACATTTTTCTTCTGGTGTTTTTTAGAGACAACAAACAGGTCAGTTTACTCTCATTGGTTTCTTTAAGCCTGACCTTTCTTGCCTGCAGCCTTTTTATTGCCTTCAGGAGTTTTTCACAGGTGCATGAGCCATAATTGCTTGTACTTCGTTGAACAAGCATGGAAAAGCATTGTCTAGAGTGCTTCCACTAGTTCCCTGTAAAACACTGATAAGTTGCCCACTTCTAAAGTAGCAAGATACACTGCTTTGCTTCTGCTGGGAATCGAACCTGGGTCTCCTGCGCGGGAAACAACAACTCTGACATTCAGCCACCAGTGAGAGAAGCTGCGCTGTGCTCGTGGCTCTGGGGACAGCTGCCGCTTATGAAGAACGACTAACATGGCCTTAAAAACACGACCTCTGCTGCATTGGCCGGGAATCGGACCCGGGTCTGCCGCGTGGCAGGCGAGAATTCTACCACTGAACCACCAATGCTCTATTTCTGCAAGAATTCTACGAATTTATGTGGAAAATGCATCTCTTCAACTGGGTAATATCGACCAATGCTAAAGCTGAACAACTGACAGACAAACTGATCAAGTTCCATGGGTATTTGATGAACTGATATGAGCAAAAGTGTCTCTGAGCAAAGGGGAGTGGGGGAGGTCAATATCAAAAGTGAGAGGCGTTAACTTCTGTGGCCACCAGCTCCCTTAAGAACCACAGGGCACCTCAGCCTCCTGGACTGCACCAGATTTGTCAGTTCTTGCTGGCAGTCATTACCCTGCTCTTCCAACAAGCCACTGTCCAACTGTGACCTTGTACCGCTGTCTTGGGGATCTTACATTACTTACCTTGCAGTTTATTCCACTTTCATGCAGGTCAGCATTGACCCTGGACATTTTTCTTCTGGTGTTTTTTAGAGACAACAAACAGGTCAGTTTACTCTCATTGGTTTCTTTAAGCATGACCTTTCTTGCCTGCAGCCTTTTTATTGCCTTCAGGAGTTTTTCACAGGTGCATGAGCCATAATTGCTTGTACTTCGTTGAACAAGCATGGAAAAGCATTGTCTAGAGTGCTTCCACTAGTTCCCTGTAAAACACTGATAAGTTGCCCACTTCTAAAGTAGCAAGATACACTGCTTTGCTTCTGCTGGGAATCGAACCTGGGTCTCCTGCGTGGGAAACAAAAACTCTGACATTCAGCCACCAGTGAGAGAAGCTGCGCTGTGCTCGTGGCTCTGGGGACAGCTGCCGCTTATGAGGAACGACTAACATGGCCTTAAAAACACGACCTCTGCTGCATTGGCCGGGAATCGGACCCGGGTCTCCCGCGTGGCAGGCAAGAATTCTACCACTGAACCACCAATGCTCTATTTCTGCAAGAATTCTACGAATTTATGTGGAAAATGCATCTCTTCAACTGGGTAATATCGACCAATGCTAAAGCTGAACAACTGACAGACAAACTGATCAAGTTCCATGGGTATTTGATGAACTGATATGAGCAAAAGTGTCTCTGAGCAAAGGGGAGTGGAGGAGGTCAATATCAAAAGTGAGAGGCATTAACTTCTGTGGCCACCAGCTCCCTTATGAACCACAGGGCACCTCAGCCTCCTGGACTGCACCAGATTTGTCAGTTCTTGCTGGGAGTCATTACCCTGCTCTTCCAACAAGCCACTGTCCAACTGTGACCTTGTACCGCTGTCTTGGGGATCTTACATTACTTACCTTGCAGTTTATTCCACTTTCATGCAGATCAGCATTGACCCCCTGGACATTTTTCTTCTGGTGTTTTTTAGAGACAACAAACAGGTCAGTTTACTCTCATTGGTTTCTTTAAGCCTGACCTTTCTTGCCTGCAGCCTTTTTATTGCCTTCAGGAGTTTTTCACAGGTGCATGAGCCATAATTGCTTGTACTTCGTTGAACAAGCATGGAAAAGCATTGTCTAGAGTGCTTCCACTAGTTCCCTGTAAAACACTGATAAGTTGCCCACTTCTAAAGTAGCAAGATACACTGCTTTGCTTCTGCTGGGAATCGAACCTGGGTCTTCTGCGCGGGAAACAACATCTCTGACATTCAGCCACCAGTGAGTGAAGCTGCGCTGTGCTCATGGCTCTGGGGACAGCTGCCGCTTATGAAGAACGACTAACATGGCCTTAAAAACACGACCTCTGCTGCATTGGCCGGGAATCGGACCCGGGTCTCCCGCGTGGCAGGCGAGAATTCTACCACTGAACCACCAATGCTCTATTTCTGCAAGAATTCTACGAATTTATGTGGAAAATGCATCTCTTCAACTGGGTAATATCGACCAATGCTAAAGCTGAACAACTGACAGACAAACTGATCAAGTTCCATGGGTATTTGATGAACTGATATGAGCAAAAGTGTCTCTGAGCAAAGGGGAGTGGGGGAGGTCAATATCAAAAGTGAGAGGCGTTAACTTCTGTGGCCACCAGCTCCCTTAAGAACCACAGGGCACCTCAGCCTCCTGGACTGCACCAGATTTGTCAGTTCTTGCTGGGAGTCATTACCCTGCTCTTCCAACAAGCCACTGTCCAACTGTGACCTTGTACCGCTGTCTTGGGGATCTTACATTACTTACCTTGCAGTTTATTCCACTTTCATGCAGGTCAGCATTGACCCTGGACATTTTTCTTCTGGTGTTTTTTAGAGACAACAAACAGGTCAGTTTACTCTCATTGGTTTCTTTAAGCATGACCTTTCTTGCCTGCAGCCTTTTTATTGCCTTCAGGAGTTTTTCACAGGTGCATGAGCCATAATTGCTTGTACTTCGTTGAACAAGCATGGAAAAGCATTGTCTAGAGTGCTTCCACTAGTTCCCTGTAAAACACTGATAAGTTGCCCACTTCTAAAGTAGCAAGATACACTGCTTTGCTTCTGCTGGGAATCGAACCTGGGTCTCCTGCGTGGGAAACAACAACTCTGACATTCAGCCACCAGTGAGAGAAGCTGCGCTGTGCTCGTGGCTCTGGGGACAGCTGCCGCTTATGAGGAACGACTAACATGGCCTTAAAAACACGACCTCTGCTGCATTGGCCGGGAATCGGACCCGGGTCTCCCGCGTGGCAGGCAAGAATTCTACCACTGAACCACCAATGCTCTATTTCTGCAAGAATTCTACGAATTTATGTGGAAAATGCATCTCTTCAACTGGGTAATATCGACCAATGCTAAAGCTGAACAACTGACAGACAAACTGATCAAGTTCCATGGGTATTTGATGAACTGATATGAGCAAAAGTGTCTCTGAGCAAAGGGGAGTGGAGGAGGTCAATATCAAAAGTGAGAGGCGTTAACTTCTGTGGCCACCAGCTCCCTTATGAACCACAGGGCACCTCAGCCTCCTGGACTGCACCAGATTTGTCAGTTCTTGCTGGGAGTCATTACCCTGCTCTTCCAACAAGCCACTGTCCAACTGTGACCTTGTACCGCTGTCTTGGGGATCTTACATTACTTACCTTGCAGTTTATTCCACTTTCATGCAGATCAGCATTGACCCCCTGGACATTTTTCTTCTGGTGTTTTTTAGAGACAACAAACAGGTCAGTTTACTCTCATTGGTTTCTTTAAGCCTGACCTTTCTTGCCTGCAGCCTTTTTATTGCCTTCAGGAGTTTTTCACAGGTGCATGAGCCATAATTGCTTGTACTTCGTTGAACAAGCATGGAAAAGCATTGTCTAGAGTGCTTCCACTAGTTCCCTGTAAAACACTGATAAGTTGCCCACTTCTAAAGTAGCAAGATACACTGCTTTGCTTCTGCTGGGAATCGAACCTGGGTCTTCTGCGCAGGAAACAACATCTCTGACATTCAGCCACCAGTGAGTGAAGCTGCGCTGTGCTCATGGCTCTGGGGACAGCTGCCGCTTATGAAGAACGACTAACATGGCCTTAAAAACACGACCTCTGCTGCATTGGCCGGGAATCGGACCCGGGTCTCCCGCGTGGCAGGCGAGAATTCTACCACTGAACCACCAATGCTCTATTTCTGCAAGAATTCTACGAATTTATGTGGAAAATGCATCTCTTCAACTGGGTAATATCGACCAATGCTAAAGCTGAACAACTGACAGACAAACTGATCAAGTTCCATGGGTATTTGATGAACTGATATTCGCAAAAGTGTCTCTGAGCAAAGGGGAGTGGGGGAGGTCAATATCAAAAGTGAGAGGCGTTAACTTCTGTGGCCACCAGCTCCCTTAAGAACCACAGGGCACCTCAGCCTCCTGGACTGCACCAGATTTGTCAGTTCTTGCTGGGAGTCATTACCCTGCTCTTCCAACAAGCCACTGTCCAACTGTGACCTTGTAGCGCTGTCTTGGGGATCTTACATTACTTACCTTGCAGTTTATTCCACTTTCATGCAGGTCAGCATTGACCCTGGACATTTTTCTTCTGGTGTTTTTTAGAGACAACAAACAGGTCAGTTTACTCTCATTGGTTTCTTTAAGCATGACCTTTCTTGCCTGCAGCCTTTTTATTGCCTTCAGGAGTTTTTCACAGGTGCATGAGCCATAATTGCTTGTACTTCGTTGAACAAGCATGGAAAAGCATTGTCTAGAGTGCTTCCACTAGTTCCCTGTAAAACACTGATAAGTTGCCCACTTCTAAAGTAGCAAGATACACTGCTTTGCTTCTGCTGGGAATTGAACCTGGGTCTCCTGCGCGGGAAACAACAACTCTGACATTCAGCCACCAGTGAGTGAAGCTGCGCTGTACTCGTGGCTCTGGGGACAGCTGCCGCTTATGAAGAACGACTAACATGGCCTTAAAAACACGACCTCTGCTGCATTGGCCGGGAATCGGACCGCGTGGCAGGCGAGAATTCTACCACTGAACCACCAATGCTCTATTTCTGCAAGAATTCTACGAATTTATGTGGAAAATGCATCTCTTCAACTGGGTAATATCGACCAATGCTAAAGCTGAACAACTGACAGACAAACTGATCAAGTTCCATGGGTATTTGATGAACTGATATGAGCAAAAGTGTCTCTGAGCAAAGGGGAGTGGGGGAGGTCAATATCAAAAGTGAGAGGCGTTAACTTCTGTGGCCACCAGCTCCCTTAAGAACCACAGGGCACCTCAGCCTCCTGGACTGCACCAGATTTGTCAGTTCTTGCTGGGAGTCATTACCCTGCTCTTCCAACAAGCCACTGTCCAACTGTGACCTTGTACCGCTGTCTTGGGGATCTTACATTACTTACCTTGCAGTTTATTCCACTTTCATGCAGGTCAGCATTGACCCTGGACATTTTTCTTCTGGTGTTTTTTAGAGACAACAAACAGGTCAGTTTACTCTCATTGGTTTCTTTAAGCATGACCTTTCTTGCCTGCAGCCTTTTTATTGCCTTCAGGAGTTTTTCACAGGTGCATGAGCCATAATTGCTTGTACTTCGTTGAACAAGCATGGAAAAGCATTGTCTAGAGTGCTTCCACTAGTTCCCTGTAAAACACTGATAAGTTGCCCACTTCTAAAGTAGCAAGATACACTGCTTTGCTTCTGCTGGGAATCGAACCTGGGTCTCCTGCGTGGGAAACAACAACTCTGACATTCAGCCACCAGTGAGAGAAGCTGCGCTGTGCTCGTGGCTCTGGGGACAGCTGCCGCTTATGAGGAACGACTAACATGGCCTTAAAAACACGACCTCTGCTGCATTGGCCGGGAATCGGACCCAGGTCTCCCGCGTGGCAGGCAAGAATTCTACCACTGAACCACCAATGCTCTATTTCTGCAAGAATTCTACGAATTTATGTGGAAAATGCATCTCTTCAACTGGGTAATATCGACCAATGCTAAAGCTGAACAACTGACAGACAAACTGATCAAGTTCCATGGGTATTTGATGAACTGATATGAGCAAAAGTGTCTCTGAGCAAAGGGGAGTGGAGGAGGTCAATATCAAAAGTGAGAGGCGTTAACTTCTGTGGCCACCAGCTCCCTTATGAACCACAGGGCACCTCAGCCTCCTGGACTGCACCAGATTTGTCAGTTCTTGCTGGGAGTCATTACCCTGCTCTTCCAACAAGCCACTGTCCAACTGTGACCTTGTACCGCTGTCTTGGGGATCTTACATTACTTACCTTGCAGTTTATTCCACTTTCATGCAGATCAGCATTGACCCCCTGGACATTTTTCTTCTGGTGTTTTTTAGAGACAACAAACAGGTCAGTTTACTCTCATTGGTTTCTTTAAGCCTGACCTTTCTTGCCTGCAGCCTTTTTATTGCCTTCAGGAGTTTTTCACAGGTGCATGAGCCATAATTGCTTGTACTTCGTTGAACAAGCATGGAAAAGCATTGTCTAGAGTGCTTCCACTAGTTCCCTGTAAAACACTGATAAGTTGCCCACTTCTAAAGTAGCAAGATACACTGCTTTGCTTCTGCTGGGAATCGAACCTGGGTCTTCTGCGCGGGAAACAACATCTCTGACATTCAGCCACCAGTGAGTGAAGCTGCGCTGTGCTCATGGCTCTGGGGACAGCTGCCGCTTATGAAGAACGACTAACATGGCCTTAAAAACACGACCTCTGCTGCATTGGCCGGGAATCGGACCCGGGTCTCCCGCGTGGCAGGCGAGAATTCTACCACTGAACCACCAATGCTCTATTTCTGCAAGAATTCTACGAATTTATGTGGAAAATGCATCTCTTCAACTGTGTAATATCGACCAATGCTAAAGCTGAACAACTGACAGACAAACTGATCAAGTTCCATGGGTATTTGATGAACTGATATGAGCAAAAGTGTCTCTGAGCAAAGGGGAGTGGGGGAGGTCAATATCAAAAGTGAGAGGCGTTAACTTCTGTGGCCACCAGCTCCCTTAAGAACCACAGGGCACCTCAGCCTCCTGGACTGCACCAGATTTGTCAGTTCTTGCTGGGAGTCATTACCCTGCTCTTCCAACAAGCCACTGTCCAACTGTGACCTTGTAGCGCTGTCTTGGGGATCTTACATTACTTACCTTGCAGTTTATTCCACTTTCATGCAGGTCAGCATTGACCCTGGACATTTTTCTTCTGGTGTTTTTTAGAGACAACAAACAGGTCAGTTTACTCTCATTGGTTTCTTTAAGCATGACCTTTCTTGCCTGCAGCCTTTTTATTGCCTTCAGGAGTTTTTCACAGGTGCATGAGCCATAATTGCTTGTACTTCGTTGAACAAGCATGGAAAAGCATTGTCTAGAGTGCTTCCACTAGTTCCCTGTAAAACACTGATAAGTTGCCCACTTCTAAAGTAGCAAGATACACTGCTTTGCTTCTGCTGGGAATTGAACCTGGGTCTCCTGCGCGGGAAACAACAACTCTGACATTCAGCCACCAGTGAGTGAAGCTGCGCTGTACTCGTGGCTCTGGGGACAGCTGCCGCTTATGAAGAACGACTAACATGGCCTTAAAAACACGACCTCTGCTGCATTGGCCGGGAATCGGACCCGGGTCTCCCGCGTGGCAGGCGAGAATTCTACCACTGAACCACCAATGCTCTATTTCTGCCTGAATTCTACGAATTTATGTGGAAAATGCATCTCTTCAACTGGGTAATATCGACCAATGCTAAAGCTGAACAACTGACAGACAAACTGATCAAGTTCCATGGGTATTTGATGAACTGATATGAGCAAAAGTGTCTCTGAGCAAAGGGGAGTGGGGGAGGTCAATATCAAAAGTGAGAGGCGTTAACTTCTGTGGCCACCAGCTCCCTTAAGAACCACAGGGCACCTCAGCCTCCTGGACTGCACCAGATTTGTCAGTTCTTGCTGGGAGTCATTACCCTGCTCTTCCAACAAGCCACTGTCCAACTGTGACCTTGTAGTGCTGTCTTGGGGATCTTACATTACTTACCTTGCAGTTTATTCCACTTTCATGCAGGTCAGCATTGACCCTGGACATTTTTATTCTGGTGTTTTTTAGAGACAACAAACAGGTCAGTTTACTCTCATTGGTTTCTTTAAGCATGACCTTTCTTGCCTGCAGCCTTTTTATTGCCTTCAGGAGTTTTTCACAGGTGCATGAGCCATAATTGCTTGTACTTCGTTGAACAAGCATGGAAAAGCATTGTCTAGAGTGCTTCCACTAGTTCCCTGTAAAACACTGATAAGTTGCCCACTTCTAAAGTAGCAAGATACACTGCTTTGCTTCTGCTGGGAATCGAACCTGGGTCTCCTGCGCGGGAAACAACAACTCTGACATTCAGCCACCAGTGAGTGAAGCTGCGCTGTGCTCATGGCTCTGGGGACAGCTGCCGCTTATGAAGAACGACTAACATGGCCTTAAAAACACGACCTCTGCTGCATTGGCCGGGAATCGGACCCGGGTCTCCCGCGTGGCAGGCGAGAATTCTACCACTGAACCACCAATGCTCTATTTCTGCAAGAATTCTACGAATTTATGTGGAAAATGCATCTCTTCAACTGGGTAATATCGACCAATGCTAAAGCTGAACAACTGACAGACAAACTGATCAAGTTCCATGGGTATTTGATGAACTGATATGAGCAAAAGTGTCTCTGAGCAAAGGGGAGTGGGGGAGGTCAATATCAAAAGTGAGAGGCGTTAACTTCTGTGGCCACCAGCTCCCTTAAGAACCACAGGGCACCTCAGCCTCCTGGACTGCACCAGATTTGTCAGTTCTTGCTGGGAGTCATTACCCTGCTCTTCCAACAATCCACTGTCCAACTGTGACCTTGTAGCGCTGTCTTGGGGATCTTACATTACTTACCTTGCAGTTTATTCCACTTTCATGCAGGTCAGCATTGACCCTGGACATTTTTCTTCTGGTGTTTTTTAGAGACAACAAACAGGTCAGTTTACTCTCATTGGTTTCTTTAAGCATGACCTTTCTTGCCTGCAGCCTTTTTATTGCCTTCAGGAGTTTTTAACAGGTGCATGAGCCATAATTGCTTGTACTTCGTTGAACAAGCATGGAAAAGCATTGTCTAGAGTGCTTCCACTAGTTCCCTGTAAAACACTGATAAGTTGCCCACTTCTAAAGTAGCAAGATACACTGCTTTGCTTCTGCTGGGAATCGAACCTGGGTCTCCTGCGCGGGAAACAACAACTCTGACATTCAGCCACCAGTGAGTGAAGCTGCGCTGTACTCGTGGCTCTGGGGACAGCTGCCGCTTATGAAGAACGACTAACATGGCCTTAAAAACACGACCTCTGCTGCATTGGCCGGGAATCGGACCCGGGTCTCCCGCGTGGCAGGCGAGAATTCTACCACTGAACCACCAATGCTCTATTTCTGCCTGAATTCTACGAATTTATGTGGAAAATGCATCTCTTCAACTGGGTAATATCGACCAATGCTAAAGCTGAACAACTGACAGACAAACTGATCAAGTTCCATGGGTATTTGATGAACTGATATGAGCAAAAGTGTCTCTGAGCAAAGGGGAGTGGGGGAGGTCAATATCAAAAGTGAGAGGCGTTAACTTCTGTGGCCACCAGCTCCCTTAAGAACCACAGGGCACCTCAGCCTCCTGGACTGCACCAGATTTGTCAGTTCTTGCTGGGAGTCATTACCCTGCTCTTCCAACAAGCCACTGTCCAACTGTGACCTTGTAGTGCTGTCTTGGGGATCTTACATTACTTACCTTGCAGTTTATTCCACTTTCATGCAGGTCAGCATTGACCCTGGACATTTTTATTCTGGTGTTTTTTAGAGACAACAAACAGGTCAGTTTACTCTCATTGGTTTCTTTAAGCATGACCTTTCTTGCCTGCAGCCTTTTTATTGCCTTCAGGAGTTTTTCACAGGTGCATGAGCCATAATTGCTTGTACTTCGTTGAACAAGCATGGAAAAGCATTGTCTAGAGTGCTTCCACTAGTTCCCTGTAAAACACTGATAAGTTGCCCACTTCTAAAGTAGCAAGATACACTGCTTTGCTTCTGCTGGGAATTGAACCTGGGTCTCCTGCGCGGGAAACAACAACTCTGACATTCAGCCACCAGTGAGAGAAGCTGCGCTGTGCTCGTGGCTCTGGGGACAGCTGCCGCTTATGAGGAACGACTAACATGGCCTTAAAAACACGACCTCTGCTGCATTGGCCGGGAATCGGACCCGGGTCTCCCGCGTGGCAGGCGAGAATTCTACCACTGAACCACCAATGCTCTATTTCTGCAAGAATTCTACGAATTTATGTGGAAAATGCATCTCTTCAACTGGGTAATATCGACCAATGCTAAAGCTGAACAACTGACAGACAAACTGATCAAGTTGCATGGGTATTTGATGAACTGATATGAGCAAAAGTGTCTCTGAGCAAAGGGGAGTGGGGGAGGTCAATATCAAAAGTGAGAGGCGTTAACTTCTGTGGCCACCAGCTCCCTTAAGAACCACAGGGCACCTCAGCCTCCTGGACTGCACCAGATTTGTCAGTTCTTGCTGGGAGTCATTACCCTGCTCTTCCAACAAGCCACTGTCCAACTGTGACCTTGTACCGCTGTCTTGGGGATCTTACATTACTTACCTTGCAGTTTATTCCACTTTCATGCAGGTCAGCATTGACCCTGGACATTTTTCTTCTGGTGTTTTTTAGAGACAACAAACAGGTCAGTTTACTCTCATTGGTTTCTTTAAGCATGACCTTTCTTGCCTGCAGCCTTTTTATTGCCTTCAGGAGTTTTTCACAGGTGCATGAGCCATAATTGCTTGTACTTCGTTGAACAAGCATGGAAAAGCATTGTCTAGAGTGCTTCCACTAGTTCCCTGTAAAACACTGATAAGTTGCCCACTTCTAAAGTAGCAAGATACACTGCTTTGCTTCTGCTGGGAATTGAACCTGGGTCTCCTGCGCGGGAAACAACAACTCTGACATTCAGCCACCAGTGAGAGAAGCTGCGCTGTGCTCGTGGCTCTGGGGACAGCTGCCGCTTATGAGGAACGACTAACATGGCCTTTAAAACACAACCTCTGCTGCATTGGCCGGGAATCGGACCCGGGTCTCCCGCGTGGCAGGCGAGAATTCTACCACTGAACCACCAATGCTCTATTTCTACCTGAATTCTACGAATTTATGTAGAAAATGCATCTCTTCAACTGGGTAATATCGACCAATGCTAAAGCTGAACAACTGACAGACAAACTGATCAAGTTCCATGGGTATTTAATGAACTGATATGAGCAAAAGTGTCTCTGAGCAAAGGGGAGTGGGGGAGGTCAATATCAAAAGTGAGAGGCGTTAACTTCTGTGGCCACCAGCTCCCTTAAGAACCACAGGGCACCTCAGCCTCCTGGACTGCACCAGATTTGTCAGTTCTTGCTGGGAGTCATTACCCTGCTCTTCCAACAATCCACTGTCCAACTGTGACCTTGTAGCGCTGTCTTGGGGATCTTACATTACTTACCTTGCAGTTTATTCCACTTTCATGCAGGTCAGCATTGACCCTGGACATTTTTCTTCTGGTGTTTTTTAGAGACAACAAACAGGTCAGTTTACTCTCATTGGTTTCTTTAAGCATGACCTTTCTTGCCTGCAGCCTTTTTATTGCCTTCAGGAGTTTTTCACAGGTGCATGAGCCATAATTGCTTGTACTTCGTTGAACAAGCATGGAAAAGCATTGTCTAGAGTGCTTCCACTAGTTCCCTGTAAAACACTGATAAGTTGCCCACTTCTAAAGTAGCAAGATACACTGCTTTGCTTCTGCTGGGAATCGAACCTGGGTCTCCTGCGCGGGAAACAACAACTCTGACATTCAGCCACCAGTGAGAGAAGCTGCGCTGTGCTCGTGGCTCTGGGGACAGCTGCCGCTTATGAGGAACGACTAACATGGCCTTAAAAACACGACCTCTGCTGCATTGGCCGGGAATCGGACCCGGGTCTCCCGCGGGGCAGGCAAGAAATCTACCACTGAACCACCAATGCTCTATTTCTGCAAGAATTCTACGAATTTATGTGGAAAATGCATCTCTTCAACTGGGTAATATCGACCAATGCTAAAGCTGAACAACTGACAGACAAACTGATCAAGTTCCATGGGTATTTGATGAACTGATATGAGCAAAAGTGTCTCTGAGCAAAGGGGAGTGGGGGAGGTCAATATCAAAAGTGAGAGGCGTTAACTTCTGTGGCCACCAGCTCCCTTAAGAACCACAGGGCACCTCAGCCTCCTGGACTGCACCAGATTTGTCAGTTCTTGCTGGGAGTCATTACCCTGCTCTTCCAACAAGCCACTGTCCAACTGTGACCTTGTACCGCTGTCTTGGGGATCTTACATTACTTACCTTGCAGTTTATTCCACTTTCATGCAGGTCAGCATTGACCCTGGACATTTTTCTTCTGGTGTTTTTTAGAGACAACAAACAGGTCAGTTTACTCTCATTGGTTTCTTTAAGCATGACCTTTCTTGCCTGCAGCCTTTTTATTGCCTTCAGGAGTTTTTCACAGGTGCATGAGCCATAATTGCTTGTACTTCGTTGAACAAGCATGGAAAAGCATTGTCTAGAGTGCTTCCACTAGTTCCCTGTAAAACACTGATAAGTTGCCCACTTCTAAAGTAGCAAGATACACTGCTTTGCTTCTGCTGGGAATCGAACTTGGGTCTAATGCGTGGGAAACAACATCTCTGACATTCAGCCACTAGTGAGTGAAGCTGCGCTGTGCTCATGGCTCTGGGGACAGCTGCCGCTTATGAAGAACGACTAACATGGCCTTAAAAACACGACCTCTGCTGCATTGGCCGGGAATCGGACCCGGGTCTCCCGCGTGGCAGGCGAGAATTCTACCACTAAACCACCAATGCTCTATTTCTGCAAGAATTCTACGAATTTATGTGGAAAATGCATCTCTTCAACTGGGTAATATCGACCAATGCTAAAGCTGAACAACTGACAGACAAACTGATCAAGTTCCATGGGTATTTGATGAACTGATATGAGCAAAAGTGTCTCTGAGCAAAGGGGAGTGGGGGAGGTCAATATCAAAAGTGAGAGGCGTTAACTTCTGTGGCCACCAGCTCCCTTAAGAACCACAGGGCACCTCAGCCTCCTGGACTGCACCAGATTTGTCAGTTCTTGCTGGGAGTCATTACCCTGCTCTTCCAACAAGCCACTGTCCAACTGTGACCTTGTAGTGCTGTCTTGGGGATCTTACATTACTTACCTTGCAGTTTATTCCACTTTCATGCAGGTCAGCATTGACCCTGGACATTTTTATTCTGGTGTTTTTTAGAGACAACAAACAGGTCAGTTTACTCTCATTGGTTTCTTTAAGCATGACCTTTCTTGCCTGCAGCCTTTTTATTGCCTTCAGGAGTTTTTCACAGGTGCATGAGCCATAATTGCTTGTACTTCGTTGAACAAGCATGGAAAAGCATTGTCTAGAGTGCTTCCACTAGTTCCCTGTAAAACACTGATAAGTTGCCCACTTCTAAAGTAGCAAGATACACTGCTTTGCTTCTGCTGGGAATCGAACCTGGGTCTCCTGCGCGGGAAACAACAACTCTGACATTCAGCCACCAGTGAGTGAAGCTGCGCTGTACTCGTGGCTCTGGGGACAGATGCCGCTTATGAAGAACGACTAACATGGCCTTAAAAACACGACCTCTGCTGCATTGGCCGGGAATCGGACCAGGGTCTCCCACGTGGCAGGCGAGAATTCTACCACTGAACCACCAATGAACTATTTCTGCAAGAATTCTACGAATTTATGTGGAAAATGCATCTTTTCAACTGGGTAATATCGACCAATGCTAAAGCTGAACAACTGACAGACAAACTGATCAAGTTCCATGGGTATTTGATGAACTGATATGAGCAAAAGTGTCTCTGAGCAAAGGGGAGTGGGGGAGGTCAATATCAAAAGTGAGAGGCATTAACTTCTGTGGCCACCAGCTCCCTTAAGAACCACAGGGCACCTCAGCCTCCTGGACTGCACCAGATTTGTCAGTTCTTGCTGGGAGTCATTACCCTGCTCTTCCAACAAGCCACTGTCCAACTGTGACCTTGTAGCGCTGTCTTGGGGATCTTACATTACTTACCTTGCAGTTTATTCCACTTTCATGCAGGTCAGCATTGACCCTGGACATTTTTATTCTGGTGTTTTTTAGAGACAACAAACAGGTCAGTTTACTCTCACTGGTTTCTTTAAGCATGACCTTTCTTGCCTGCAGCCTTTTTATTGCCTTCAGGAGTTTTTCACAGGTGCATGAGCCATAATTGCTTGTACTTCGTTGAACAAGCATGGAAAAGCATTGTCTAGAGTGCTTCCACTAGTTCCCTGTAAAACACTGATAAGTTGCCCACTTCTAAAGTAGCAAGATACACTGCTTTGCTTCTGCTGGGAATCGAACCTGGGTCTCCTGCGCGGGAAACAACAACTCTGACATTCAGCCACCAGTGAATGAAGCTGCGCTGTACTCGGGGCTCTGGGGACAGCTGCCGCTTATGAAGAACGACTAACATGGCCTTAAAAACACGACCTCTGCTGCATTGGCCGGGAATCGGACCCGGGTCTCCCGCGTGGCAGGCGAGAATTCTACCACTGAACCACCAATGCTCTATTTCTGCCTGAATTCTACGAATTTATGTGGAAAATGCATCTCTTCAACTGGGTAATATCGACCAATGCTAAAGCTGAACAACTGACAGACAAACTGATCAAGTTCCATGGGTATTTGATGAACTGATATGAGCAAAAGTGTCTCTGAGCAAAGGGGAGTGGGGGAGGTCAATATCAAAAGTGAGAGGCGTTAACTTCTGTGGCCACCAGCTCCCTTAAGAACCACAGGGCACCTCAGCCTCCTGGACTGCACCAGATTTGTCAGTTCTTGCTGGGAGTCATTACCCTGCTCTTCCAACAAGCCACTGTCCAACTGTGACCTTGTAGCGCTGTCTTGGGGATCTTACATTACTTACCTTGCAGTTTATTCCACTTTCATGCAGATCAGCATTGACCCCCTGGACATTTTTCTTCTGGTGTTTTTTAGAGACAACAAACAGGTCAGTTTACTCTCATTGGTTTCTTTAAGCCTGACCTTTCTTGCCTGCAGCCTTTTTATTGCCTTGAGGAGTTTTTCACAGGTGAATGAGCCATAATTGCTTGTACTTCGTTGAACAAGCATGGAAAAGCATTGTCTAGAGTGCTTCCACTAGTTCCCTGTAAAACACTGATAAGTTGCCCACTTCTAAAGTAGCAAGATACACTGCTTTGCTTCTGCTGGGAATCGAACCTGGGTCTCCTGCGCGGGAAACAACATCTCTGACATTCAGCCACCAGTGAGAGAAGCTGCGCTGTACTCGTGGCTCTGGGGACAGCTGCCGCTTATGAAGAACGACTAACATGGCCTTAAAAACACGACCTCTGCTGCATTGGCCGGGAATCGGACCCGGGTCTCCCGCGTGGCAGGCGAGAATTCTACCACTGAACCACCAATGCTCCATTTCTGCCTGAATTCTACGAATTTATGTGGAAAATGCATCTCTTCAACTGGGTAATATCGACCAATGCTAAAGCTGAACAACTGACAGACAAACTGATCAAGTTCCATGGGTATTTGATGAACTGATATGAGCAAAAGTGTCTCTGAGCAAAGGGGAGTGGGGGAGGTCAATATCAAAAGTGAGAGGCGTTAACTTCTGTGGCCACCAGCTCCCTTAAGAACCACAGGGCACCTCAGCCTCCTGGACTGCACCAGATTTGTCAGTTCTTGCTGGGAGTCATTACCCTGCTCTTCCAACAAGCCACTGTCCAACTGTGACCTTGTAGCGCTGTCTTGGGGATCTTACATTACTTACCTTGCAGTTTATTCCACTTTCATGCAGGTCAGCATTGACCCTGGACATTTTTCTTCTGGTGTTTTTTAGAGACAACAAACAGGTCAGTTTACTCTCATTGGTTTCTTTAAGCATGACCTTTCTTGCCTGCAGCCTTTTTATTGCCTTCAGGAGTTTTTCACAGGTGCATGAGCCATAATTGCTTGTACTTCGTTGAACAAGCATGGAAAAGCATTGTCTAGAGTGCTTCCACTAGTTCCCTGTAAAACACTGATAAGTTGCCCACTTCTAAAGTAGCAAGATACACTGCTTTGCTTCTGCTGGGAATTGAACCTGGGTCTCCTGCGCGGGAAACAACAACTCTGACATTCAGCCACCAGTGAGAGAAGCTGCGCTGTGCTCGTGGCTCTGGGGACAGCTGCCGCTTATGAGGAACGACTAACATGGCCTTAAAAACACGACCTCTGCTGCATTGGCCGGGAATCGGACCCGGGTCTCCCGCGTGGCAGGCGAGAATTCTACCACTGAACCACCAATGCTCTATTTCTGCCTGAATTCTACGAATTTATGTGGAAAATGCATCTCTTCAACTGGGTAATATCGACCAATGCTAAAGCTGAACAACTGACAGACAAACTGATCAAGTTGCATGGGTATTTGATGAACTGATATGAGCAAAAGTGTCTCTGAGCAAAGGGGAGTGGGGGAGGTCAATATCAAAAGTGAGAGGCGTTAACTTCTGTGGCCACCAGCTCCCTTAAGAACCACAGGGCACCTCAGCCTCCTGGACTGCACCAGATTTGTCAGTTCTTGCTGGGAGTCATTACCCTGCTCTTCCAACAAGCCACTGTCCAACTGTGACCTTGTACCGCTGTCTTGGGGATCTTACATTACTTACCTTGCAGTTTATTCCACTTTCATGCAGGTCAGCATTGACCCTGGACATTTTTCTTCTGGTGTTTTTTAGAGACAACAAACAGGTCAGTTTACTCTCATTGGTTTCTTTAAGCATGACCTTTCTTGCCTGCAGCCTTTTTATTGCCTTCAGGAGTTTTTCACAGGTGCATGAGCCATAATTGCTTGTACTTCGTTGAACAAGCATGGAAAAGCATTGTCTAGAGTGCTTCCACTAGTTCCCTGTAAAACACTGATAAGTTGCCCACTTCTAAAGTAGCAAGATACACTGCTTTGCTTCTGCTGGGAATCGAACCTGGGTCTCCTGCGCGGGAAACAACAACTCTGACATTCAGCCACCAGTGAGAGAAGCTGCGCTGTGCTCGTGGCTCTGGGGACAGCTGCCGCTTATGAGGAACGACTAACATGGCCTTAAAAACACGACCTCTGCTGCATTGGCCGGGAATCGGACCCGGGTCTCCCGCGTGGCTGGCGAGAATTCTACCACTGAACCACCAATGCTCTATTTCTGCAAGAATTCTACGAATTTATGTGGAAAATGCATCTCTTCAACTGGGTAATATCGACCAATGCTAAAGCTGAACAACTGACAGACAAACTGATCAAGTTGCATGGGTATTTGATGAACTGATATGAGCAAAAGTGTCTCTGAGCAAAGGGGAGTGGGGGAGGTCAATATCAAAAGTGAGAGGCGTTAACTTCTGTGGCCACCAGCTCCCTTAAGAACCACAGGGCACCTCAGCCTCCTGGACTGCACCAGATTTGTCAGTTCTTGCTGGGAGTCATTACCCTGCTCTTCCAACAAGCCACTGTCCAACTGTGACCTTGTAGCGCTGTCTTGGGGATCTTACATTACTTACCTTGCAGTTTATTCCACTTTCATGCAGGTCAGCATTGACCCTGGACATTTTTCTTCTGGTGTTTTTTAGAGACAACAAACAGGTCAGTTTACTCTCATTGGTTTCTTTAAGCATGACCTTTCTTGCCTGCAGCCTTTTTATTGCCTTCAGGAGTTTTTCACAGGTGCATGAGCCATAATTGCTTGTACTTCGTTGAACAAGCATGGAAAAGCATTGTCTAGAGTGCTTCCACTAGTTCCCTGTAAAACACTGATAAGTTGCCCACTTCTAAAGTAGCAAGATACACTGCTTTGCTTCTGCTGGGAATTGAACCTGGGTCTCCTGCGCGGGAAACAACAACTCTGACATTCAGCCACCAGTGAGTGAAGCTGCGCTGTACTCGTGGCTCTGGGGACAGCTGCCGCTTATGAAGAACGACTAACATGGCCTTAAAAACACGACCTCTGCTGCATTGGCCGGGAATCGGACCCGGGTCTCCCGCGTGGCAGGCGAGAATTCTACCACTGAACCACCAATGCTCCATTTCTGCCTGAATTCTACGAATTTATGTGGAAAATGCATCTCTTCAACTGGGTAATATCGACCAATGCTAAAGCTGAACAACTGACAGACAAACTGATCAAGTTCCATGGGTATTTGATGAACTGATATGAGCAAAAGTGTCTCTGAGCAAAGGGGAGTGGGGGAGGTCAATATCAAAAGTGAGAGGCGTTAACTTCTGTGGCCACCAGCTCCCTTAAGAACCACAGGGCACCTCAGCCTCCTGGACTGCACCAGATTTGTCAGTTCTTGCTGGGAGTCATTACCCTGCTCTTCCAACAAGCCACTGTCCAACTGTGACCTTGTAGCGCTGTCTTGGGGATCTTACATTACTTACCTTGCAGTTTATTCCACTTTCATGCAGGTCAGCATTGACCCTGGACATTTTTCTTCTGGTGTTTTTTAGAGACAACAAACAGGTCAGTTTACTCTCATTGGTTTCTTTAAGCATGACCTTTCTTGCCTGCAGCCTTTTTATTGCCTTCAGGAGTTTTTCACAGGTGCATGAGCCATAATTGCTTGTACTTCGTTGAACAAGCATGGAAAAGCATTGTCTAGAGTGCTTCCACTAGTTCCCTGTAAAACACTGATAAGTTGCCCACTTCTAAAGTAGCAAGATACACTGCTTTGCTTCTGCTGGGAATCGAACCTGGGTCTCCTGCGCGGGAAACAACAACTCTGACATTCAGCCACCAGTGAGAGAAGCTGCGCTGTGCTCGTGGCTCTGGGGACAGCTGCCGCTTATGAGGAACGACTATCATGGCCTTAAAAACACGACCTCTGCTGCATTGGCCGGGAATCGGACCCCGGTCTCCCGCGTGGCAGGCGAGAATTCTACCACTGAACCACCAATGCTCTATTTCTGCATGAATTCTACGAATTTATGTGGAAAATGCATCTCTTCAACTGGGTAATATCGACCAATGCTAAAGCTGAACAACTGACAGACAAACTGATCAAGTTCCATGGGTATTTGATGAACTGATATGAGCAAAAGTGTCTCTGAGCAAAGGGGAGTGGGGGAGGTCAATATCAAAAGTGAGAGGCGTTAACTTCTGTGGCCACCAGCTCCCTTAAGAACCACAGGGCACCTCAGCCTCCTGGACTGCACCAGATTTGTCAGTTCTTGCTGGGAGTCATTACCCTGCTCTTCCAACAAGCCACTGTCCAACTGTGACCTTGTAGCGCTGTCTTGGGGATCTTACATTACTTACCTTGTAGTTTATTCCACTTTCATGCAGGTCAGCATTGACCCTGGACATTTTTCTTCTGGTGTTTTTTAGAGACAACAAACAGGTCAGTTTACTCTCATTGGTTTCTTTAAGCATGACCTTTCTTGCCTGCAGCCTTTTTATTGCCTTCAGGAGTTTTTCACAGGTGCATGAGCCATAATTGCTTGTACTTCGTTGAACAAGCATGGAAAAGCATTGTCTAGAGTGCTTCCACTAGTTCCCTGTAAAACACTGATAAGTTGCCCACTTCTAAAGTAGCAAGATACACTGCTTTGCTTCTGCTGGGAATTGAACCTGGGTCTCCTGCGCGGGAAACAACAACTCTGACATTCAGCCACCAGTGAGAGAAGCTGCGCTGTGCTCGTGGCTCTGGGGACAGCTGCCGCTTATGAGGAACGACTAACATGGCCTTAAAAACACGACCTCTGCTGCATTGGCCGGGAATCGGACCCGGGTCTCCTGCGTGGCAGGCGAGAATTCTACCACTGAACCACCAATGCTCTATTTCTGCAAGAATTCTACGAATTTATGTCGAAAATGCATCTCTTCAACTGGGTAATATCGACCAATGCTAAAGCTGAACAACTGACAGACAAACTGATCAAGTTCCATGGGTATTTGATGAACTGATATGAGCAAAAGTGTCTCTGAGCAAAGGGGAGTGGGGGAGGTCAATATCAAAAGTGAGAGGCGTTAACTTCTGTGGCCACCAGCTCCCTTAAGAACCACAGGGCACCTCAGCCTCCTGGACTGCACCAGATTTGTCAGTTCTTGCTGGGAGTCATTACCCTGCTCTTCCAACAAGCCACTGTCCAACTGTGACCTTGTAGCGCTGTCTTGGGGATCTTACATTACTTACCTTGCAGTTTATTCCACTTTCATGCAGATCAGCATTGACCCCCTGGACATTTTTCTTCTGGTGTTTTTTAGAGACAACAAACAGGTCAGTTTACTCTCATTGGTTTCTTTAAGCCTGACCTTTCTTGCCTGCAGCCTTTTTATTGCCTTGAGGAGTTTTTCACAGGTGAATGAGCCATAATTGCTTGTACTTCGTTGAACAAGCATGGAAAAGCATTGTCTAGAGTGCTTCCACTAGTTCCCTGTAAAACACTGATAAGTTGCCCACTTCTAAAGTAGCAAGATACACTGCTTTGCTTCTGCTGGGAATCGAACCTGGGTCTCCTGCGCGGGAAACAACATCTCTGACATTCAGCCACCAGTGAGAGAAGCTGCGCTGTACTCGTGGCTCTGGGGACAGCTGCCGCTTATGAAGAACGACTAACATGGCCTTAAAAACACGACCTCTGCTGCATTGGCCGGGAATCGGACCCGGGTCTCCCGCGTGGCAGGCGAGAATTCTACCACTGAACCACCAATGCTCCATTTCTGCCTGAATTCTACGAATTTATGTGGAAAATGCATCTCTTCAACTGGGTAATATCGACCAATGCTAAAGCTGAACAACTGACAGACAAACTGATCAAGTTCCATGGGTATTTGATGAACTGATATGAGCAAAAGTGTCTCTGAGCAAAGGGGAGTGGGGGAGGTCAATATCAAAAGTGAGAGGCGTTAACTTCTGTGGCCACCAGCTCCCTTAAGAACCACAGGGCACCTCAGCCTCCTGGACTGCACCAGATTTGTCAGTTCTTGCTGGGAGTCATTACCCTGCTCTTCCAACAAGCCACTGTCCAACTGTGACCTTGTAGCGCTGTCTTGGGGATCTTACATTACTTACCTTGCAGTTTATTCCACTTTCATGCAGGTCAGCATTGACCCTGGACATTTTTCTTCTGGTGTTTTTTAGAGACAACAAACAGGTCAGTTTACTCTCATTGGTTTCTTTAAGCATGACCTTTCTTGCCTGCAGCCTTTTTATTGCCTTCAGGAGTTTTTCACAGGTGCATGAGCCATAATTGCTTGTACTTCGTTGAACAAGCATGGAAAAGCATTGTCTAGAGTGCTTCCACTAGTTCCCTGTAAAACACTGATAAGTTGCCCACTTCTAAAGTAGCAAGATACACTGCTTTGCTTCTGCTGGGAATTGAACCTGGGTCTCCTGCGCGGGAAACAACAACTCTGACATTCAGCCACCAGTGAGAGAAGCTGCGCTGTGCTCGTGGCTCTGGGGACAGCTGCCGCTTATGAGGAACGACTAACATGGCCTTAAAAACACGACCTCTGCTGCATTGGCCGGGAATCGGACCCGGGTCTCCCGCGTGGCAGGCGAGAATTCTACCACTGAACCACCAATGCTCTATTTCTGCCTGAATTCTACGAATTTATGTGGAAAATGCATCTCTTCAACTGGGTAATATCGACCAATGCTAAAGCTGAACAACTGACAGACAAACTGATCAAGTTGCATGGGTATTTGATGAACTGATATGAGCAAAAGTGTCTCTGAGCAAAGGGGAGTGGGGGAGGTCAATATCAAAAGTGAGAGGCGTTAACTTCTGTGGCCACCAGCTCCCTTAAGAACCACAGGGCACCTCAGCCTCCTGGACTGCACCAGATTTGTCAGTTCTTGCTGGGAGTCATTACCCTGCTCTTCCAACAAGCCACTGTCCAACTGTGACCTTGTACCGCTGTCTTGGGGATCTTACATTACTTACCTTGCAGTTTATTCCACTTTCATGCAGGTCAGCATTGACCCTGGACATTTTTCTTCTGGTGTTTTTTAGAGACAACAAACAGGTCAGTTTACTCTCATTGGTTTCTTTAAGCATGACCTTTCTTGCCTGCAGCCTTTTTATTGCCTTCAGGAGTTTTTCACAGGTGCATGAGCCATAATTGCTTGTACTTCGTTGAACAAGCATGGAAAAGCATTGTCTAGAGTGCTTCCACTAGTTCCCTGTAAAACACTGATAAGTTGCCCACTTCTAAAGTAGCAAGATACACTGCTTTGCTTCTGCTGGGAATCGAACCTGGGTCTCCTGCGCGGGAAACAACAACTCTGACATTCAGCCACCAGTGAGAGAAGCTGCGCTGTGCTCGTGGCTCTGGGGACAGCTGCCGCTTATGAGGAACGACTAACATGGCCTTAAAAACACGACCTCTGCTGCATTGGCCGGGAATCGGACCCGGGTCTCCCGCGTGGCTGGCGAGAATTCTACCACTGAACCACCAATGCTCTATTTCTGCAAGAATTCTACGAATTTATGTGGAAAATGCATCTCTTCAACTGGGTAATATCGACCAATGCTAAAGCTGAACAACTGACAGACAAACTGATCAAGTTGCATGGGTATTTGATGAACTGATATGAGCAAAAGTGTCTCTGAGCAAAGGGGAGTGGGGGAGGTCAATATCAAAAGTGAGAGGCGTTAACTTCTGTGGCCACCAGCTCCCTTAAGAACCACAGGGCACCTCAGCCTCCTGGACTGCACCAGATTTGTCAGTTCTTGCTGGGAGTCATTACCCTGCTCTTCCAACAAGCCACTGTCCAACTGTGACCTTGTAGCGCTGTCTTGGGGATCTTACATTACTTACCTTGCAGTTTATTCCACTTTCATGCAGGTCAGCATTGACCCTGGACATTTTTCTTCTGGTGTTTTTTAGAGACAACAAACAGGTCAGTTTACTCTCATTGGTTTCTTTAAGCATGACCTTTCTTGCCTGCAGCCTTTTTATTGCCTTCAGGAGTTTTTCACAGGTGCATGAGCCATAATTGCTTGTACTTCGTTGAACAAGCATGGAAAAGCATTGTCTAGAGTGCTTCCACTAGTTCCCTGTAAAACACTGATAAGTTGCCCACTTCTAAAGTAGCAAGATACACTGCTTTGCTTCTGCTGGGAATTGAACCTGGGTCTCCTGCGCGGGAAACAACAACTCTGACATTCAGCCACCAGTGAGTGAAGCTGCGCTGTACTCGTGGCTCTGGGGACAGCTGCCGCTTATGAAGAACGACTAACATGGCCTTAAAAACACGACCTCTGCTGCATTGGCCGGGAATCGGACCCGGGTCTCCCGCGTGGCAGGCGAGAATTCTACCACTGAACCACCAATGCTCCATTTCTGCCTGAATTCTACGAATTTATGTGGAAAATGCATCTCTTCAACTGGGTAATATCGACCAATGCTAAAGCTGAACAACTGACAGACAAACTGATCAAGTTCCATGGGTATTTGATGAACTGATATGAGCAAAAGTGTCTCTGAGCAAAGGGGAGTGGGGGAGGTCAATATCAAAAGTGAGAGGCGTTAACTTCTGTGGCCACCAGCTCCCTTAAGAACCACAGGGCACCTCAGCCTCCTGGACTGCACCAGATTTGTCAGTTCTTGCTGGGAGTCATTACCCTGCTCTTCCAACAAGCCACTGTCCAACTGTGACCTTGTAGCGCTGTCTTGGGGATCTTACATTACTTACCTTGCAGTTTATTCCACTTTCATGCAGGTCAGCATTGACCCTGGACATTTTTCTTCTGGTGTTTTTTAGAGACAACAAACAGGTCAGTTTACTCTCATTGGTTTCTTTAAGCATGACCTTTCTTGCCTGCAGCCTTTTTATTGCCTTCAGGAGTTTTTCACAGGTGCATGAGCCATAATTGCTTGTACTTCGTTGAACAAGCATGGAAAAGCATTGTCTAGAGTGCTTCCACTAGTTCCCTGTAAAACACTGATAAGTTGCCCACTTCTAAAGTAGCAAGATACACTGCTTTGCTTCTGCTGGGAATCGAACCTGGGTCTCCTGCGCGGGAAACAACAACTCTGACATTCAGCCACCAGTGAGAGAAGCTGCGCTGTGCTCGTGGCTCTGGGGACAGCTGCCGCTTATGAGGAACGACTATCATGGCCTTAAAAACACGACCTCTGCTGCATTGGCCGGGAATCGGACCCCGGTCTCCCGCGTGGCAGGCGAGAATTCTACCACTGAACCACCAATGCTCTATTTCTGCATGAATTCTACGAATTTATGTGGAAAATGCATCTCTTCAACTGGGTAATATCGACCAATGCTAAAGCTGAACAACTGACAGACAAACTGATCAAGTTCCATGGGTATTTGATGAACTGATATGAGCAAAAGTGTCTCTGAGCAAAGGGGAGTGGGGGAGGTCAATATCAAAAGTGAGAGGCGTTAACTTCTGTGGCCACCAGCTCCCTTAAGAACCACAGGGCACCTCAGCCTCCTGGACTGCACCAGATTTGTCAGTTCTTGCTGGGAGTCATTACCCTGCTCTTCCAACAAGCCACTGTCCAACTGTGACCTTGTAGCGCTGTCTTGGGGATCTTACATTACTTACCTTGTAGTTTATTCCACTTTCATGCAGGTCAGCATTGACCCTGGACATTTTTCTTCTGGTGTTTTTTAGAGACAACAAACAGGTCAGTTTACTCTCATTGGTTTCTTTAAGCATGACCTTTCTTGCCTGCAGCCTTTTTATTGCCTTCAGGAGTTTTTCACAGGTGCATGAGCCATAATTGCTTGTACTTCGTTGAACAAGCATGGAAAAGCATTGTCTAGAGTGCTTCCACTAGTTCCCTGTAAAACACTGATAAGTTGCCCACTTCTAAAGTAGCAAGATACACTGCTTTGCTTCTGCTGGGAATTGAACCTGGGTCTCCTGCGCGGGAAACAACAACTCTGACATTCAGCCACCAGTGAGAGAAGCTGCGCTGTGCTCGTGGCTCTGGGGACAGCTGCCGCTTATGAGGAACGACTAACATGGCCTTAAAAACACGACCTCTGCTGCATTGGCCGGGAATCGGACCCGGGTCTCCTGCGTGGCAGGCGAGAATTCTACCACTGAACCACCAATGCTCTATTTCTGCAAGAATTCTACGAATTTATGTCGAAAATGCATCTCTTCAACTGGGTAATATCGACCAATGCTAAAGCTGAACAACTGACAGACAAACTGATCAAGTTCCATGGGTATTTGATGAACTGATATGAGCAAAAGTGTCTCTGAGCAAAGGGGAGTGGGGGAGGTCAATATCAAAAGTGAGAGGCATTAACTTCTGTGGCCACCAGCTCCCTTAAGAACCACAGGGCACCTCAGCCTCCTGGACTGCACCAGATTTGTCAGTTCTTGCTGGGAGTCATTACCCTGCTCTTCCAACAAGCCACTGTCCAACTGTGACCTTGTAGCGCTGTCTTGGGGATCTTACATTACTTACCTTGCAGTTTATTCCACTTTCATGCAGGTCAGCATTGACCCTGGACATTTTTCTTCTGGTGTTTTTTAGAGACAACAAACAGGTCAGTTTACTCTCATTGGTTTCTTTAAGCATGACCTTTCTTGCCTGCAGCCTTTTTATTGCCTTCAGGAGTTTTTCACAGGTGCATGAGCCATAATTGCTTGTACTTCGTTGAACAAGCATGGAAAAGCATTGTCTAGAGTGCTTCCACTAGTTCCCTGTAAAACACTGATAAGTTGCCCACTTCTAAAGTAGCAAGATACACTGCTTTGCTTCTGCTGGGAATCGAACCTGGGTCTCCTGCGCGGGAAACAACAACTCTGACATTCAGCCACCAGTGAGAGAAGCTGCGCTGTGCTCGTGGCTCTGGGGACAGCTGCCGCTTATGAGGAACGACTAACATGGCCTTAAAAACACGACCTCTGCTGCATTGGCCGGGAATCGGACCCGGGTCTCCCGCGTGGCAGGCGAGAATTCTACCACTGAACCACCAATGCTCTATTTCTGCATGAATTCTACGAATTTATGTGGAAAATGCATCTCTTCAACTGGGTAATATCGACCAATGCTAAAGCTGAACAACTGACAGACAAACTGATCAAGTTCCATGGGTATTTGATGAACTGATATGAGCAAAAGTGTCTCTGAGCAAAGGGGAGTGGGGGAGGTCAATATCAAAAGTGAGAGGCGTTAACTTCTGTGGCCACCAGCTCCCTTAAGAACCACAGGGCACCTCAGCCTCCTGGACTGCACCAGATTTGTCAGTTCTTGCTGGGAGTCATTACCCTGCTCTTCCAACAAGCCACTGTCCAACTGTGACCTTGTAGCGCTGTCTTGGGGATCTTACATTACTTACCTTGCAGTTTATTCCACTTTCATGCAGATCAGCATTGACCCCCTGGACATTTTTCTTCTGGTGTTTTTTAGAGACAACAAACAGGTCAGTTTACTCTCATTGGTTTCTTTAAGCCTGACCTTTCTTGCCTGCAGCCTTTTTATTGCCTTCAGGAGTTTTTCACAGGTGCATGAGCCATAATTGCTTGTACTTCGTTGAACAAGCATGGAAAAGCATTGTCTAGAGTGCTTCCACTAGTTCCCTGTAAAACACTGATAAGTTGCCCACTTCTAAAGTAGCAAGATACACTGCTTTGCTTCTGCTGGGAATCGAACCTGGGTCTCCTGCGCGGGAAACAACATCTCTGACATTCAGCCACCAGTGAGTGAAGCTGCGCTGTGCTCATGGCTCTGGGGACAGCTGCCGCTTATGAAGAACGACTAACATGGCCTTAAAAACACGACCTCTGCTGCATTGGCCGGGAATCGGACCCGGGTCTGCCGCGTGGCAGGCGAGAATTCTACCACTGAACCACCAATGCTCTATTTCTGCAAGAATTCTACGAATTTATGTGGAAAATGCATCTCTTCAACTGGGTAATATCGACCAATGCTAAAGCTGAACAACTGACAGACAAACTGATCAAGTTCCATGGGTATTTGATGAACTGATATGAGCAAAAGTGTCTCTGAGCAAAGGGGAGTGGGGGAGGTCAATATCAAAAGTGAGAGGCGTTAACTTCTGTGGCCACCAGCTCCCTTAAGAACCACAGGGCACCTCAGCCTCCTGGACTGCACCAGATTTGTCAGTTCTTGCTGGGAGTCATTACCCTGCTCTTCCAACAAGCCACTGTCCAACTGTGACCTTGTACCGCTGTCTTGGGGATCTTACATTACTTACCTTGCAGTTTATTCCACTTTCATGCAGGTCAGCATTGACCCTGGACATTTTTCTTCTGGTGTTTTTTAGAGACAACAAACAGGTCAGTTTACTCTCATTGGTTTCTTTAAGCATGACCTTTCTTGCCTGCAGCCTTTTTATTGCCTTCAGGAGTTTTTCACAGGTGCATGAGCCATAATTGCTTGTACTTCGTTGAACAAGCATGGAAAAGCATTGTCTAGAGTGCTTCCACTAGTTCCCTGTAAAACACTGATAAGTTGCCCACTTCTAAAGTAGCAAGATACACTGCTTTGCTTCTGCTGGGAATCGAACCTGGGTCTCCTGTGTGGGAAACAACAACTCTGACATTCAGCCACCAGTGAGAGAAGCTGCGCTGTGCTCGTGGCTCTGGGGACAGCTGCCGCTTATGAGGAACGACTAACATGGCCTTAAAAACACGACCTCTGCTGCATTGGCCGGGAATCGGACCCGGGTCTCCCGCGTGGCAGGCGAGAATTCTACCACTGAACCACCAATGCTCTATTTCTGCAAGAATTCTACGAATTTATGTGGAAAATGCATCTCTTCAACTGGGTAATATCGACCAATGCTAAAGCTGAACAACTGACAGACAAACTGATCAAGTTCCATGGGTATTTGATGAACTGATATGAGCAAAAGTGTCTCTGAGCAAAGGGGAGTGGAGGAGGTCAATATCAAAAGTGAGAGGCGTTAACTTCTGTGGCCACCAGCTCCCTTATGAACCACAGGGCACCTCAGCCTCCTGGACTGCACCAGATTTGTCAGTTCTTGCTGGGAGTCATTACCCTGCTCTTCCAACAAGCCACTGTCCAACTGTGACCTTGTACCGCTGTCTTGGGGATCTTACATTACTTACCTTGCAGTTTATTCCACTTTCATGCAGATCAGCATTGACCCCCTGGACATTTTTCTTCTGGTGTTTTTTAGAGACAACAAACAGGTCAGTTTACTCTCATTGGTTTCTTTAAGCCTGACCTTTCTTGCCTGCAGCCTTTTTATTGCCTTCAGGAGTTTTTCACAGGTGCATGAGCCATAATTGCTTGTACTTCGTTGAACAAGCATGGAAAAGCATTGTCTAGAGTGCTTCCACTAGTTCCCTGTAAAACACTGATAAGTTGCCCACTTCTAAAGTAGCAAGATACACTGCTTTGCTTCTGCTGGGAATCGAACCTGGGTCTTCTGCGCGGGAAACAACATCTCTGACATTCAGCCACCAGTGAGTGAAGCTGCGCTGTGCTCATGGCTCTGGGGACAGCTGCCGCTTATGAAGAACGACTAACATGGCCTTAAAAACACGACCTCTGCTGCATTGGCCGGGAATCGGACCCGGGTCTCCCGCGTGGCAGGCGAGAATTCTACCACTGAACCACCAATGCTCTATTTCTGCAAGAATTCTACGAATTTATGTGGAAAATGCATCTCTTCAACTGGGTAATATCGACCAATGCTAAAGCTGAACAACTGACAGACAAACTGATCAAGTTCCATGGGTATTTGATGAACTGATATGAGCAAAAGTGTCTCTGAGCAAAGGGGAGTGGGGGAGATCAATATCAAAAGTGAGCGGCGTTAACTTCTGTGGCCACCAGCTCCCTTAAGAACCACAGGGCACCTCAGCCTCCTGGACTGCACCAGATTTGTCAGTTCTTGCTGGGAGTCATTACCCTGCTCTTCCAACAAGCCACTGTCCAACTGTGACCTTGTAGCGCTGTCTTGGGGATCTTACATTACTTACCTTGCAGTTTATTCCACTTTCATGCAGGTCAGCATTGACCCTGGACATTTTTCTTCTGGTGTTTTTTAGAGACAACAAACAGGTCAGTTTACTCTCATTGGTTTCTTTAAGCATGACCTTTCTTGCCTGCAGCCTTTTTATTGCCTTCAGGAGTTTTTCACAGGTGCATGAGCCATAATTGCTTGTACTTCGTTGAACAAGCATGGAAAAGCATTGTCTAGAGTGCTTCCACTAGTTCCCTGTAAAACACTGATAAGTTGCCCACTTCTAAAGTAGCAAGATACACTGCTTTGCTTCTGCTGGGAATTGAACCTGGGTCTCCTGCGCGGGAAACAACAACTCTGACATTCAGCCACCAGTGAGAGAAGCTGCGCTGTGCTCGTGGCTCTGGGGACAGCTGCCGCTTATGAGGAACGACTAACATGGCCTTAAAAACACGACCTCTGCTGCATTGGCCGGGAATCGGACCCGGGTCTCCCGCGTGGCAGGCGAGAATTCTACCACTGAACCACCAATGCTCTATTTCTGCCTGAATTCTACGAATTTATGTGGAAAATGCATCTCTTCAACTGGGTAATATCGACCAATGCTAAAGCTGAACAACTGACAGACAAACTGATCAAGTTGCATGGGTATTTGATGAACTGATATGAGCAAAAGTGTCTCTGAGCAAAGGGGAGTGGGGGAGGTCAATATCAAAAGTGAGAGGCGTTAACTTCTGTGGCCACCAGCTCCCTTAAGAACCACAGGGCACCTCAGCCTCCTGGACTGCACCAGATTTGTCAGTTCTTGCTGGGAGTCATTACCCTGCTCTTCCAACAAGCCACTGTCCAACTGTGACCTTGTAGCGCTGTCTTGGGGATCTTACATTACTTACCTTGCAGTTTATTCCACTTTCATGCAGGTCAGCATTGACCCTGGACATTTTTCTTCTGGTGTTTTTTAGAGACAACAAACAGGTCAGTTTACTCTCATTGGTTTCTTTAAGCATGACCTTTCTTGCCTGCAGCCTTTTTATTGCCTTCAGGAGTTTTTCACAGGTGCATGAGCCATAATTGCTTGTACTTCGTTGAACAAGCATGGAAAAGCATTGTCTAGAGTGCTTCCACTAGTTCCCTGTAAAACACTGATAAGTTGCCCACTTCTAAAGTAGCAAGATACACTGCTTTGCTTCTGCTGGGAATTGAACCTGGGTCTCCTGCGCGGGAAACAACAACTCTGACATTCAGCCACCAGTGAGAGAAGCTGCGCTGTGCTCGTGGCTCTGGGGACAGCTGCCGCTTATGAGGAACGACTAACATGGCCTTAAAAACACGACCTCTGCTGCATTGGCCGGGAATCGGACCCGGGTCTCCCGCGTGGCAGGCGAGAATTCTACCACTGAACCACCAATGCTCTATTTCTGCATGAATTCTACGAATTTATGTGGAAAATGCATCTCTTCAACTGGGTAATATCGACCAATGCTAAAGCTGAACAACTGACAGACAAACTGATCAAGTTCCATGGGTATTTGATGAACTGATATGAGCAAAAGTGTCTCTGAGCAAAGGGGAGTGGGGGAGGTCAATATCAAAAGTGAGAGGCGTTAACTTCTGTGGCCACCAGCTCCCTTATGAACCACAGGGCACCTCAGCCTCCTGGACTGCACCAGATTTGTCAGTTCTTGCTGGGAGTCATTACCCTGCTCTTCCAACAAGCCACTGTCCAACTGTGACCTTGTACCGCTGTCTTGGGGATCTTACATTACTTACCTTGCAGTTTATTCCACTTTCATGCAGGTCAGCATTGACCCTGGACATTTTTCTTCTGGTGTTTTTTAGAGACAACAAACAGGTCAGTTTACTCTCATTGGTTTCTTTAAGCATGACCTTTCTTGCCTGCAGCCTTTTTATTGTCTTCAGGAGTTTTTCACAGGTGCATGAGCCATAATTGCTTGTACTTCGTTGAACAAGCATGGAAAAGCATTGTCTAGAGTGCTTCCACTAGTTCCCTGTAAAACACTGATAAGTTGCCCACTTCTAAAGTAGCAAGATACACTGCTTTGCTTCTGCTGGGAATCGAACCTGGGTCTCCTGCGCGGGAAACAACAACTCTGACATTCAGCCACCAGTGAGAGAAGCTGCGCTGTGCTCGTGGCTCTGGGGACAGCTGCCGCTTATGAGGAACGACTAACATGGCCTTAAAAACACGACCTCTGCTGCATTGGCCGGGAATCGGACCCGGGTCTCCCGCGTGGCAGGCGAGAATTCTACCACTGAACCACCAATGCTCTATTTCTGCAAGAATTCTACGAATTTATGTGGAAAATGCATCTCTTCAACTGGGTAATATCGACCAATGCTAAAGCTGAACAACTGACAGACAAACTGATCAAGTTCCATGGGTATTTGATGAACTGATATGAGCAAAAGTGTCTCTGAGCAAAGGGGAGTGGGGGAGGTCAATATCAAAAGTGAGAGGCGTTAACTTCTGTGGCCACCAGCTCCCTTAAGAACCACAGGGCACCTCAGCCTCCTGGACTGCACCAGATTTGTCAGTTCTTGCTGGGAGTCATTACCCTGCTCTTCCAACAAGCCACTGTCCAACTGTGACCTTGTAGCGCTGTCTTGGGGATCTTACATTACTTACCTTGCAGTTTATTCCACTTTCATGCAGGTCAGCATTGACTCTGGACATTTTTCTTCTGGTGTTTTTTAGAGACAACAAACAGGTCAGTTTACTCTCATTGGTTTCTTTAAGCATGACCTTTCTTGCCTGCAGCCTTTTTATTGCCTTCAGGAGTTTTTCACAGGTGCATGAGCCATAATTGCTTGTACTTCGTTGAACAAACATGGAAAAGCATTGTCTAGAGTGCTTCCACTAGTTCCCTGTAAAACACTGATAAGTTGCCCACTTCTAAAGTAGCAAGATACACTGCTTTGCTTCTGCTGGGAATTGAACCTGGGTCTCCTGCGCGGGAAACAACAACTCTGACATTCAGCCACCAGTGAGTGAAGCTGCGCTGTACTCGTGGCTCTGGGGACAGCTGCCGCTTATGAAGAACGACTAACATGGCCTTAAAAACACGACCTCTGCTGCATTGGCCGGGAATCGGACCCGGGTCTCCCGCGTGGCAGGCGAGAATTCTACCACTGAACCACCAATGCTCTATTTCTGCCTGAATTCTACGAATTTATGTGGAAAATGCATCTCTTCAACTGGGTAATATCGACCAATGCTAAAGCTGAACAACTGACAGACAAACTGATCAAGTTCCATGGGTATTTGATGAACTGATATGAGCAAAAGTGTCTCTGAGCAAAGGGGAGTGGGGGAGGTCAATATCAAAAGTGAGAGGCGTTAACTTCTGTGGCCACCAGCTCCCTTAAGAACCACAGGGCACCTCAGCCTCCTGGACTGCACCAGATTTGTCAGTTCTTGCTGGGAGTCATTACCCTGCTCTTCCAACAAGCCACTGTCCAACTGTGACCTTGTAGCGCTGTCTTGGGGATCTTACATTACTTACCTTGCAGTTTATTCCACTTTCATGCAGGTCAGCATTGACCCTGGACATTTTTCTTCTGGTGTTTTTTAGAGACAACAAACAGGTCAGTTTACTCTCATTGGTTTCTTTAAGCATGACCTTTCTTGCCTGCAGCCTTTTTATTGCCTTCAGGAGTTTTTCACAGGTGCATGAGCCATAATTGCTTGTACTTCGTTGAACAAGCATGGAAAAGCATTGTCTAGAGTGCTTCCACTAGTTCCCTGTAAAACACTGATAAGTTGCCCACTTCTAAAGTAGCAAGATACACTGCTTTGCTTCTGCTGGGAATTGAACCTGGGTCTCCTGCGCGGGAAACAACAACTCTGACATTCAGCCACCAGTGAGAGAAGCTGCGCTGTGCTCGTGGCTCTGGGGACAGCTGCCGCTTATGAGGAACGACTAACATGGCCTTAAAAACACGACCTCTGCTGCATTGGCCGGGAATCGGACCCGGGTCTCCCGCGTGGCAGGCGAGAATTCTACCACTGAACCACCAATGCTCTATTTCTGCCTGAATTCTACGAATTTATGTGGAAAATGCATCTCTTCAACTGGGTAATATCGACCAATGCTAAAGCTGAACAACTGACAGACAAACTGATCAAGTTGCATGGGTATTTGATGAACTGATATGAGCAAAAGTGTCTCTGAGCAAAGGGGAGTGGGGGAGGTCAATATCAAAAGTGAGAGGCGTTAACTTCTGTGGCCACCAGCTCCCTTAAGAACCACAGGGCACCTCAGCCTCCTGGACTGCACCAGATTTGTCAGTTCTTGCTGGGAGTCATTACCCTGCTCTTCCAACAAGCCACTGTCCAACTGTGACCTTGTACCGCTGTCTTGGGGATCTTACATTACTTACCTTGCAGTTTATTCCACTTTCATGCAGGTCAGCATTGACCCTGGACATTTTTCTTCTGGTGTTTTTTAGAGACAACAAACAGGTCAGTTTACTCTCATTGGTTTCTTTAAGCATGACCTTTCTTGCCTGCAGCCTTTTTATTGCCTTCAGGAGTTTTTCACAGGTGCATGAGCCATAATTGCTTGTACTTCGTTGAACAAGCATGGAAAAGCATTGTCTAGAGTGCTTCCACTAGTTCCCTGTAAAACACTGATAAGTTGCCCACTTCTAAAGTAGCAAGATACACTGCTTTGCTTCTGCTGGGAATCGAACCTGGGTCTCCTGCGCGGGAAACAACAACTCTGACATTCAGCCACCAGTGAGAGAAGCTGCGCTGTGCTCGTGGCTCTGGGGACAGCTGCCGCTTATGAGGAACGACTAACATGGCCTTAAAAACACGACCTCTGCTGCATTGGCCGGGAATCGGACCCGGGTCTCCCGCGTGGCAGGCGAGAATTCTACCACTGAACCACCAATGCTCTATTTCTGCAAGAATTCTACGAATTTATGTGGAAAATGCATCTCTTCAACTGGGTAATATCGACCAATGCTAAAGCTGAACAACTGACAGACAAACTGATCAAGTTGCATGGGTATTTGATGAACTGATATGAGCAAAAGTGTCTCTGAGCAAAGGGGAGTGTGGGAGGTCAATATCAAAAGTGAGAGGCGTTAACTTCTGTGGCCACCAGCTCCCTTAAGAACCACAGGGCACCTCAGCCTCCTGGACTGCACCAGATTTGTCAGTTCTTGCTGGGAGTCATTACCCTGCTCTTCCAACAAGCCACTGTCCAACTGTGACCTTGTACCGCTGTCTTGGGGATCTTACATTACTTACCTTGCAGTTTATTCCACTTTCATGCAGGTCAGCATTGACCCTGGACATTTTTCTTCTGGTGTTTTTTAGAGACAACAAACAGGTCAGTTTACTCTCATTGGTTTCTTTAAGCATGACCTTTCTTGCCTGCAGCCTTTTTATTGCCTTCAGGAGTTTTTCACAGGTGCATGAGCCATAATTGCTTGTACTTCGTTGAACAAGCATGGAAAAGCATTGTCTAGAGTGCTTCCACTAGTTCCCTGTAAAACACTGATAAGTTGCCCACTTCTAAAGTAGCAAGATACACTGCTTTGCTTCTGCTGGGAATTGAACCTGGGTCTCCTGCGCGGGAAACAACAACTCTGACATTCAGCCACCAGTGAGTGAAGCTGCGCTGTACTCGTGGCTCTGGGGACAGCTGCCGCTTATGAAGAACGACTAACATGGCCTTAAAAACACGACCTCTGCTGCATTGGCCGGGAATCGGACCCGGGTCTCCCGCGTGGCAGGCGAGAATTCTACCACTGAACCACCAATGCTCCATTTCTGCCTGAATTCTACGAATTTATGTGGAAAATGCATCTCTTCAACTGGGTAATATCGACCAATGCTAAAGCTGAACAACTGACAGACAAACTGATCAAGTTCCATGGGTATTTGATGAACTGATATGAGCAAAAGTGTCTCTGAGCAAAGGGGAGTGGGGGAGGTCAATATCAAAAGTGAGAGGCGTTAACTTCTGTGGCCACCAGCTCCCTTAAGAACCACAGGGCACCTCAGCCTCCTGGACTGCACCAGATTTGTCAGTTCTTGCTGGGAGTCATTACCCTGCTCTTCCAACAAGCCACTGTCCAACTGTGACCTTGTAGCGCTGTCTTGGGGATCTTACATTACTTACCTTGCAGTTTATTCCACTTTCATGCAGGTCAGCATTGACCCTGGACATTTTTCTTCTGGTGTTTTTTAGAGACAACAAACAGGTCAGTTTACTCTCATTGGTTTCTTTAAGCATGACCTTTCTTGCCTGCAGCCTTTTTATTGCCTTCAGGAGTTTTTCACAGGTGCATGAGCCATAATTGCTTGTACTTCGTTGAACAAGCATGGAAAAGCATTGTCTAGAGTGCTTCCACTAGTTCCCTGTAAAACACTGATAAGTTGCCCACTTCTAAAGTAGCAAGATACACTGCTTTGCTTCTGCTGGGAATTGAACCTGGGTCTCCTGCGCGGGAAACAACAACTCTGACATTCAGCCACCAGTGAGAGAAGCTGCGCTGTGCTCGTGGCTCTGGGGACAGCTGCCGCTTATGAGGAACGACTAACATGGCCTTAAAAACACGACCTCTGCTGCATTGGCCGGGAATCGGACCCGGGTCTCCCGCGTGGCAGGCGAGAATTCTACCACTGAACCACCAATGCTCTATTTCTGCATGAATTCTACGAATTTATGTGGAAAATGCATCTCTTCAACTGGGTAATATCGACCAATGCTAAAGCTGAACAACTGACAGACAAACTGATCAAGTTGCATGGGTATTTGATGAACTGATATGAGCAAAAGTGTCTCTGAGCAAAGGGGAGTGGGGGAGGTCAATATCAAAAGTGAGAGGCGTTAACTTCTGTGGCCACCAGCTCCCTTAAGAACCACAGGGCACCTCAGCCTCCTGGACTGCACCAGATTTGTCAGTTCTTGCTGGGAGTCATTACCCTGCTCTTCCAACAAGCCACTGTCCAACTGTGACCTTGTAGCGCTGTCTTGGGGATCTTACATTACTTACCTTGCAGTTTATTCCACTTTCATGCAGGTCAGCATTGACCCTGGACATTTTTCTTCTGGTGTTTTTTAGAGACAACAAACAGGTCAGTTTACTCTCATTGGTTTCTTTAAGCATGACCTTTCTTGCCTGCAGCCTTTTTATTGCCTTCAGGAGTTTTTCACAGGTGCATGAGCCATAATTGCTTGTACTTCGTTGAACAAGCATGGAAAAGCATTGTCTAGAGTGCTTCCACTAGTTCCCTGTAAAACACTGATAAGTTGCCCACTTCTAAAGTAGCAAGATACACTGCTTTGCTTCTGCTGGGAATTGAACCTGGGTCTCCTGCGCGGGAAACAACAACTCTGACATTCAGCCACCAGTGAGAGAAGCTGCGCTGTGCTCGTGGCTCTGGGGACAGCTGCCGCTTATGAGGAACGACTAACATGGCCTTAAAAACACGACCTCTGCTGCATTGGCCGGGAATCGGACCCGGGTCTCCCGCGTGGCAGGCGAGAATTCTACCACTGAACCACCAATGCTCTATTTCTGCATGAATTCTACGAATTTATGTGGAAAATGCATCTCTTCAACTGGGTAATATCGACCAATGCTAAAGCTGAACAACTGACAGACAAACTGATCAAGTTCCATGGGTATTTGATGAACTGATATGAGCAAAAGTGTCTCTGAGCAAAGGGGAGTGGGGGAGGTCAATATCAAAAGTGAGAGGCGTTAACTTCTGTGGCCACCAGCTCCCTTAAGAACCACAGGGCACCTCAGCCTCCTGGACTGCACCAGATTTGTCAGTTCTTGCTGGGAGTCATTACCCTGCTCTTCCAACAAGCCACTGTCCAACTGTGACCTTGTACCGCTGTCTTGGGGATCTTACATTACTTACCTTGCAGTTTATTCCACTTTCATGCAGGTCAGCATTGACCCTGGACATTTTTCTTCTGGTGTTTTTTAGAGACAACAAACAGGTCAGTTTACTCTCATTGGTTTCTTTAAGCATGACCTTTCTTGCCTGCAGCCTTTTTATTGTCTTCAGGAGTTTTTCACAGGTGCATGAGCCATAATTGCTTGTACTTCGTTGAACAAGCATGGAAAAGCATTGTCTAGAGTGCTTCCACTAGTTCCCTGTAAAACACTGATAAGTTGCCCACTTCTAAAGTAGCAAGATACACTGCTTTGCTTCTGCTGGGAATCGAACCTGGGTCTCCTGCGCGGGAAACAACAACTCTGACATTCAGCCACCAGTGAGAGAAGCTGCGCTGTGCTCGTGGCTCTGGGGACAGCTGCCGCTTATGAGGAACGACTAACATGGCCTTAAAAACACGACCTCTGCTGCATTGGCCGGGAATCGGACCCGGGTCTCCCGCGTGGCAGGCGAGAATTCTACCACTGAACCACCAATGCTCTATTTCTGCAAGAATTCTACGAATTTATGTGGAAAATGCATCTCTTCAACTGGGTAATATCGACCAATGCTAAAGCTGAACAACTGACAGACAAACTGATCAAGTTCCATGGGTATTTGATGAACTGATATGAGCAAAAGTGTCTCTGAGCAAAGGGGAGTGGGGGAGGTCAATATCAAAAGTGAGAGGCGTTAACTTCTGTGGCCACCAGCTCCCTTAAGAACCACAGGGCACCTCAGCCTCCTGGACTGCACCAGATTTGTCAGTTCTTGCTGGGAGTCATTACCCTGCTCTTCCAACAAGCCACTGTCCAACTGTGACCTTGTAGCGCTGTCTTGGGGATCTTACATTACTTACCTTGCAGTTTATTCCACTTTCATGCAGGTCAGCATTGACCCTGGACATTTTTCTTCTGGTGTTTTTTAGAGACAACAAACAGGTCAGTTTACTCTCATTGGTTTCTTTAAGCATGACCTTTCTTGCCTGCAGCCTTTTTATTGCCTTCAGGAGTTTTTCACAGGTGCATGAGCCATAATTGCTTGTACTTCGTTGAACAAACATGGAAAAGCATTGTCTAGAGTGCTTCCACTAGTTCCCTGTAAAACACTGATAAGTTGCCCACTTCTAAAGTAGCAAGATACACTGCTTTGCTTCTGCTGGGAATTGAACCTGGGTCTCCTGCGCGGGAAACAACAACTCTGACATTCAGCCACCAGTGAGTGAAGCTGCGCTGTACTCGTGGCTCTGGGGACAGCTGCCGCTTATGAAGAACGACTAACATGGCCTTAAAAACACGACCTCTGCTGCATTGGCCGGGAATCGGACCCGGGTCTCCCGCGTGGCAGGCGAGAATTCTACCACTGAACCACCAATGCTCTATTTCTGCCTGAATTCTACGAATTTATGTGGAAAATGCATCTCTTCAACTGGGTAATATCGACCAATGCTAAAGCTGAACAACTGACAGACAAACTGATCAAGTTCCATGGGTATTTGATGAACTGATATGAGCAAAAGTGTCTCTGAGCAAAGGGGAGTGGGGGAGGTCAATATCAAAAGTGAGAGGCGTTAACTTCTGTGGCCACCAGCTCCCTTAAGAACCACAGGGCACCTCAGCCTCCTGGACTGCACCAGATTTGTCAGTTCTTGCTGGGAGTCATTACCCTGCTCTTCCAACAAGCCACTGTCCAACTGTGACCTTGTAGCGCTGTCTTGGGGATCTTACATTACTTACCTTGCAGTTTATTCCACTTTCATGCAGGTCAGCATTGACCCTGGACATTTTTCTTCTGGTGTTTTTTAGAGACAACAAACAGGTCAGTTTACTCTCATTGGTTTCTTTAAGCATGACCTTTCTTGCCTGCAGCCTTTTTATTGCCTTCAGGAGTTTTTCACAGGTGCATGAGCCATAATTGCTTGTACTTCGTTGAACAAGCATGGAAAAGCATTGTCTAGAGTGCTTCCACTAGTTCCCTGTAAAACACTGATAAGTTGCCCACTTCTAAAGTAGCAAGATACACTGCTTTGCTTCTGCTGGGAATTGAACCTGGGTCTCCTGCGCGGGAAACAACAACTCTGACATTCAGCCACCAGTGAGAGAAGCTGCGCTGTGCTCGTGGCTCTGGGGACAGCTGCCGCTTATGAGGAACGACTAACATGGCCTTAAAAACACGACCTCTGCTGCATTGGCCGGGAATCGGACCCGGGTCTCCCGCGTGGCAGGCGAGAATTCTACCACTGAACCACCAATGCTCTATTTCTGCCTGAATTCTACGAATTTATGTGGAAAATGCATCTCTTCAACTGGGTAATATCGACCAATGCTAAAGCTGAACAACTGACAGACAAACTGATCAAGTTGCATGGGTATTTGATGAACTGATATGAGCAAAAGTGTCTCTGAGCAAAGGGGAGTGGGGGAGGTCAATATCAAAAGTGAGAGGCGTTAACTTCTGTGGCCACCAGCTCCCTTAAGAACCACAGGGCACCTCAGCCTCCTGGACTGCACCAGATTTGTCAGTTCTTGCTGGGAGTCATTACCCTGCTCTTCCAACAAGCCACTGTCCAACTGTGACCTTGTACCGCTGTCTTGGGGATCTTACATTACTTACCTTGCAGTTTATTCCACTTTCATGCAGGTCAGCATTGACCCTGGACATTTTTCTTCTGGTGTTTTTTAGAGACAACAAACAGGTCAGTTTACTCTCATTGGTTTCTTTAAGCATGACCTTTCTTGCCTGCAGCCTTTTTATTGCCTTCAGGAGTTTTTCACAGGTGCATGAGCCATAATTGCTTGTACTTCGTTGAACAAGCATGGAAAAGCATTGTCTAGAGTGCTTCCACTAGTTCCCTGTAAAACACTGATAAGTTGCCCACTTCTAAAGTAGCAAGATACACTGCTTTGCTTCTGCTGGGAATCGAACCTGGGTCTCCTGCGCGGGAAACAACAACTCTGACATTCAGCCACCAGTGAGAGAAGCTGCGCTGTGCTCGTGGCTCTGGGGACAGCTGCCGCTTATGAGGAACGACTAACATGGCCTTAAAAACACGACCTCTGCTGCATTGGCCGGGAATCGGACCCGGGTCTCCCGCGTGGCAGGCGAGAATTCTACCACTGAACCACCAATGCTCTATTTCTGCAAGAATTCTACGAATTTATGTGGAAAATGCATCTCTTCAACTGGGTAATATCGACCAATGCTAAAGCTGAACAACTGACAGACAAACTGATCAAGTTGCATGGGTATTTGATGAACTGATATGAGCAAAAGTGTCTCTGAGCAAAGGGGAGTGTGGGAGGTCAATATCAAAAGTGAGAGGCGTTAACTTCTGTGGCCACCAGCTCCCTTAAGAACCACAGGGCACCTCAGCCTCCTGGACTGCACCAGATTTGTCAGTTCTTGCTGGGAGTCATTACCCTGCTCTTCCAACAAGCCACTGTCCAACTGTGACCTTGTACCGCTGTCTTGGGGATCTTACATTACTTACCTTGCAGTTTATTCCACTTTCATGCAGGTCAGCATTGACCCTGGACATTTTTCTTCTGGTGTTTTTTAGAGACAACAAACAGGTCAGTTTACTCTCATTGGTTTCTTTAAGCATGACCTTTCTTGCCTGCAGCCTTTTTATTGCCTTCAGGAGTTTTTCACAGGTGCATGAGCCATAATTGCTTGTACTTCGTTGAACAAGCATGGAAAAGCATTGTCTAGAGTGCTTCCACTAGTTCCCTGTAAAACACTGATAAGTTGCCCACTTCTAAAGTAGCAAGATACACTGCTTTGCTTCTGCTGGGAATCGAACCTGGGTCTCCTGCGCGGGAAACAACAACTCTGACATTCAGCCACCAGTGAGAGAAGCTGCGCTGTGCTCGTGGCTCTGGGGACAGCTGCCGCTTATGAGGAACGACTAACATGGCCTTAAAAACACGACCTCTGCTGCATTGGCCGGGAATCGGACCCGGGTCTCCCACGTGGCAGGCGAGAATTCTACCACTGAACCACCAATGCTCTATTTCTGCAAGAATTCTACGAATTTATGTGGAAAATGCATCTCTTCAACTGGGTAATATCGACCAATGCTAAAGCTGAACAACTGACAGACAAACTGATCAAGTTCCATGGGTATTTGATGAACTGATATGAGCAAAAGTGTCTCTGAGCAAAGGGGAGTGGGGGAGGTCAATATCAAAAGTGAGAGGCGTTAACTTCTGTGGCCACCAGCTCCCTTAAGAACCACAGGGCACCTCAGCCTCCTGGACTGCACCAGATTTGTCAGTTCTTGCTGGGAGTCATTACCCTGCTCTTCCAACAAGCCACTGTCCAACTGTGACCTTGTAGCGCTGTCTTGGGGATCTTACATTACTTACCTTGCAGTTTATTCCACTTTCATGCAGGTCAGCATTGACCCTGGACATTTTTCTTCTGGTGTTTTTTAGAGACAACAAACAGGTCAGTTTACTCTCATTGGTTTCTTTAAGCATGACCTTTCTTGCCTGCAGCCTTTTTATTGCCTTCAGGAGTTTTTCACAGGTGCATGAGCCATAATTGCTTGTACTTCGTTGAACAAGCATGGAAAAGCATTGTCTAGAGTGCTTCCACTAGTTCCCTGTAAAACACTGATAAGTTGCCCACTTCTAAAGTAGCAAGATACACTGCTTTGCTTCTGCTGGGAATTGAACCTGGGTCTCCTGCACGGGAAACAACAACTCTGACATTCAGCCACCAGTGAGTGAAGCTGCGCTGTACTCGTGGCTCTGGGGACAGCTGCCGCTTATGAAGAACGACTAACATGGCCTTAAAAACACGACCTCTGCTGCATTGGCCGGGAATCGGACCCGGGTCTGCCGCGTGGCAGGCGAGAATTCTACCACTGAACCACCAATGCTCTATTTCTGCAAGAATTCTACGAATTTATGTGGAAAATGCATCTCTTCAACTGGGTAATATCGACCAATGCTAAAGCTGAACAACTGACAGACAAACTGATCAAGTTCCATGGGTATTTGATGAACTGATATGAGCAAAAGTGTCTCTGAGCAAAGGGGAGTGGGGGAGGTCAATATCAAAAGTGAGAGGCGTTAACTTCTGTGGCCACCAGCTCCCTTAAGAACCACAGGGCACCTCAGCCTCCTGGACTGCACCAGATTTGTCAGTTCTTGCTGGGAGTCATTACCCTGCTCTTCCAACAAGCCACTGTCCAACTGTGACCTTGTACCGCTGTCTTGGGGATCTTACATTACTTACCTTGCAGTTTATTCCACTTTCATGCAGGTCAGCATTGACCCTGGACATTTTTCTTCTGGTGTTTTTTAGAGACAACAAACAGGTCAGTTTACTCTCATTGGTTTCTTTAAGCATGACCTTTCTTGCCTGCAGCCTTTTTATTGCCTTCAGGAGTTTTTCACAGGTGCATGAGCCATAATTGCTTGTACTTCGTTGAACAAGCATGGAAAAGCATTGTCTAGAGTGCTTCCACTAGTTCCCTGTAAAACACTGATAAGTTGCCCACTTCTAAAGTAGCAAGATACACTGCTTTGCTTCTGCTGGGAATTGAACCTGGGTCTCCTGCGCGGGAAACAACAACTCTGACATTCAGCCACCAGTGAGAGAAGCTGCGCTGTGCTCGTGGCTCTGGGGACAGCTGCCGCTTATGAGGAACGACTAACATGGCCTTAAAAACACGACCTCTGCTGCATTGGCCGGGAATCGGACCCGGGTCTCCCGCGTGGCAGGCGAGAATTCTACCACTGAACCACCAATGCTCTATTTCTGCCTGAATTCTACGAATTTATGTAGAAAATGCATCTCTTCAACTGGGTAATATCGACCAATGCTAAAGCTGAACAACTGACAGACAAACTGATCAAGTTCCATGGGTATTTGATGAACTGATATGAGCAAAAGTGTCTCTGAGCAAAGGGGAGTGGGGGAGGTCAATATCAAAAGTGAGAGGCGTTAACTTCTGTGGCCACCAGCTCCCTTAAGAACCACAGGGCACCTCAGCCTCCTGGACTGCACCAGATTTGTCAGTTCTTGCTGGGAGTCATTACCCTGCTCTTCCAACAAGCCACTGTCCAACTGTGACCTTGTACCGCTGTCTTGGGGATCTTACATTACTTACCTTGCAGTTTATTCCACTTTCATGCAGGTCAGCATTGACCCTGGACATTTTTCTTGTGGTGTTTTTTAGAGACAACAAACAGGTCAGTTTACTCTCATTGGTTTCTTTAAGCATGACCTTTCTTGCCTGCAGCCTTTTTATTGCCTTCAGGAGTTTTTCACAGGTGCATGAGCCATAATTGCTTGTACTTCGTTGAACAAGCATGGAAAAGCATTGTCTAGAGTGCTTCCACTAGTTCCCTGTAAAACACTGATAAGTTGCCTACTTCTAAAGTAGCAAGATACACTGCTTTGCTTCTGCTGGGAATTGAACCTGGGTCTCCTGCGCGGGAAACAACAACTCTGACATTCAGCCACCAGTGAGTGAAGCTGCGCTGTACTCGTGGCTCTGGGGACAGCTGCCGCTTATGAAGAACGACTAACATGGCCTTAAAAACACGACCTCTGCTGCATTGGCCGGGAATCGGACCCGGGTCTCCCGCGTGGCAGGCGAGAATTCTACCACTGAACCACCAATGCTCTATTTCTGCCTGAATTCTACGAATTTATGTGGAAAATGCATCTCTTCAACTGGGTAATATCGACCAATGCTAAAGCTGAACAACTGACAGACAAACTGATCAAGTTCCATGGGTATTTGATGAACTGATATGAGCAAAAGTGTCTCTGAGCAAAGGGGAGTGGGGGAGGTCAATATCAAAAGTGAGAGGCGTTAACTTCTGTGGCCACCAGCTCCCTTAAGAACCACAGGGCACCTCAGCCTCCTGGACTGCACCAGATTTGTCAGTTCTTGCTGGGAGTCATTACCCTGCTCTTCCAACAAGCCACTGTCCAACTGTGACCTTGTAGCGCTGTCTTGGGGATCTTACATTACTTACCTTGCAGTTTATTCCACTTTCATGCAGGTCAGCATTGACCCTGGACATTTTTCTTCTGGTGTTTTTTAGAGACAACAAACAGGTCAGTTTACTCTCATTGGTTTCTTTAAGCATGACCTTTCTTGCCTGCAGCCTTTTTATTGCCTTCAGGAGTTTTTCACAGGTGCATGAGCCATAATTGCTTGTACTTCGTTGAACAAGCATGGAAAAGCATTGTCTAGAGTGCTTCCACTAGTTCCCTGTAAAACACTGATAAGTTGCCCACTTCTAAAGTAGCAAGATACACTGCTTTGCTTCTGCTGGGAATTGAACCTGGGTCTCCTGCGCGGGAAACAACAACTCTGACATTCAGCCACCAGTGAGAGAAGCTGCGCTGTGCTCGTGGCTCTGGGGACAGCTGCCGCTTATGAGGAACGACTAACATGGCCTTAAAAACACGACCTCTGCTGCATTGGCCGGGAATCGGACCCGGGTCTCCCGCGTGGCAGGCGAGAATTCTACCACTGAACCACCAATGCTCTATTTCTGCCTGAATTCTATGAATTTATGTGGAAAATGCATCTCTTCAACTGGGTAATATCGACCAATGCTAAAGCTGAACAACTGACAGACAAACTGATCAAGTTGCATGGGTATTTGATGAACTGATATGAGCAAAAGTGTCTCTGAGCAAAGGGGAGTGGGGGAGGTCAATATCAAAAGTGAGAGGCGTTAACTTCTGTGGCCACCAGCTCCCTTAAGAACCACAGGGCACCTCAGCCTCCTGGACTGCACCAGATTTGTCAGTTCTTGCTGGGAGTCATTACCCTGCTCTTCCAACAAGCCACTGTCCAACTGTGACCTTGTACCGCTGTCTTGGGGATCTTACATTACTTACCTTGCAGTTTATTCCACTTTCATGCAGGTCAGCATTGACCCTGGACATTTTTCTTCTGGTGTTTTTTAGAGACAACAAACAGGTCAGTTTACTCTCATTGGTTTCTTTAAGCATGACCTTTCTTGCCTGCAGCCTTTTTATTGCCTTCAGGAGTTTTTCACAGGTGCATGAGCCATAATTGCTTGTACTTCGTTGAACAAGCATGGAAAAGCATTGTCTAGAGTGCTTCCACTAGTTCCCTGTAAAACACTGATAAGTTGCCTACTTCTAAAGTAGCAAGATACACTGCTTTGCTTCTGCTGGGAATTGAACCTGGGTCTCCTGCGCGGGAAACAACAACTCTGACATTCAGCCACCAGTGAGTGAAGCTGCGCTGTACTCGTGGCTCTGGGGACAGCTGCCGCTTATGAAGAACGACTAACATGGCCTTAAAAACACGACCTCTGCTGCATTGGCCGGGAATCGGACCCGGGTCTCCCGCGTGGCAGGCGAGAATTCTACCACTGAACCACCAATGCTCTATTTCTGCCTGAATTCTACGAATTTATGTGGAAAATGCATCTCTTCAACTGGGTAATATCGACCAATGCTAAAGCTGAACAACTGACAGACAAACTGATCAAGTTCCATGGGTATTTGATGAACTGATATGAGCAAAAGTGTCTCTGAGCAAAGGGGAGTGGGGGAGGTCAATATCAAAAGTGAGAGGCGTTAACTTCTGTGGCCACCAGCTCCCTTAAGAACCACAGGGCACCTCAGCCTCCTGGACTGCACCAGATTTGTCAGTTCTTGCTGGGAGTCATTACCCTGCTCTTCCAACAAGCCACTGTCCAACTGTGACCTTGTAGCGCTGTCTTGGGGATCTTACATTACTTACCTTGCAGTTTATTCCACTTTCATGCAGGTCAGCATTGACCCTGGACATTTTTCTTCTGGTGTTTTTTAGAGACAACAAACAGGTCAGTTTACTCTCATTGGTTTCTTTAAGCATGACCTTTCTTGCCTGCAGCCTTTTTATTGCCTTCAGGAGTTTTTCACAGGTGCATGAGCCATAATTGCTTGTACTTCGTTGAACAAGCATGGAAAAGCATTGTCTAGAGTGCTTCCACTAGTTCCCTGTAAAACACTGATAAGTTGCCCACTTCTAAAGTAGCAAGATACACTGCTTTGCTTCTGCTGGGAATTGAACCTGGGTCTCCTGCGCGGGAAACAACAACTCTGACATTCAGCCACCAGTGAGAGAAGCTGCGCTGTGCTCGTGGCTCTGGGGACAGCTGCCGCTTATGAGGAACGACTAACATGGCCTTAAAAACACGACCTCTGCTGCATTGGCCGGGAATCGGACCCGGGTCTCCCGCGCCGCGGCCTTGAATTGTTTAGCTAAACGGCCCTAAACCGTTTCCCATTCATTCTCAATGGTAGTGCTAAACCACTACGGATGTAATATACTTTCGGCCGCTAGCGCTCTCGTGGCGCTCTTCCGGTTTTGGGCACCGCGGGAAGTTTGAATTCGCAGAAGAAGGAGAAGAAGAAAACACACAACAGCGATCGCCTCCGTTGTTAAATTCAACGCATTCTCAAGCGTCTATCAAAGGTAAGATACTTTACGTGATATCAGCTGACGTTTCGTTACCGTTAATGATGAAATCACGTTGGTAAACTTTGCTCGTTTCTAAACGGTTTACTATAGTTCAGCCTAGATAGATTTGTTTGCAAATTATGAATGAACATAGCCATGATTTACGTTTCTGTGTATTGTTTGTCATCATTAACATGTCATCTGTTGATTACAAGTTGAATTATGAATGAAGTAAACATTATTTTCACTTTTGTGATGAGATTACATGTATTCCACAGTTCAAAAATGTTTTCTGACTATGGTTTTACTATAGTAACCATGATTTAGCCATGTTATTTTAGTAGAATCACAACAATAAATGTACTATTGTTGTTATTGCATTGGCATTATATTTACAGGACAGTCATGAGACTTTAAATGAATATCAGTCTGCCAAGAACAGCAAGATTACTATAGTTTTACAATTAAACTGCATACAGTCTTACAGGATTTAAAAACTTTTATTTGTGAATATCATACAGTCCCAATGCTTACACACACACAGAGACACACACACACACACAAACACACACATACATATATATATATATATATATATAATATTATGTGCTTCAATGTAAGTATTATTTATGTGTGTGAGTGTGTTTGTTTGTGTCTGTAATATAGTTATAATTATTCTTTTTTTTTTAATATTGCTATATTGTTGTTGTTCTTTCAGAGAGCACTGCTTCTTCACTGATTGTGTCTTTGCTGTCATCTTTTCCTGGGACCCGAGCAGATCTTCAGTCAGAGACAGGTGAATATTTAACACATTAACAACAAACACACAAGAGTTCCTGCAGGTTTTAAAGTCTTAAAATGTCTTAATTTACCCTTACACAAATTAATGCCTTAAGAAAGTTTGAAAGGAATGAATGCAGTGCAGATATCTTTCAATCAATATGTAATTTATGATGCAAATGTAAAATGAAGTCTTGAAAAATGTAACACTAATTAAATGAGTTTACTAAGGAGCCTCGCACATGACATGCAGGAAAAAATATAAGGCTAAAACGTGTGTATGATTTACTAATTCATTCCCTCAATGTACTAAAACGTGCACACGATTACTATAGCGTTCCCTCGATTTACTATTGCCAGCAAATTAGTAAAGCATGCACACAATTTATTTATTTTTTTCTTGCATGTCATGTGCGGGGCTCCTTAGTTTACACTTAAAACAATAAAAAAATATTTGTCAATGATTTACTATAACTTTTCTTTGAATTTAGGTGACTTTTTTTCCCTAAATGGCAGATATTACTTCTTGTTATAATCACACAATTCTTTCAAACAAGTCTTTGTATTTCATGTAATTTTGTATCTCCAGTAAATGTATCTTTATTTAATAATATTTATGCATGTTCACTGGAAAACAAGGCAGCATGATTTTGCAGCATGATCTGAACGTACAGTAACATATGAAATGTTGTAGTGTCAAATTAAATTATGAATATCTGTTGGAAGTTGTGTTTTCAAACTCTGAAGTTAATACTACTATCCAGACATTTCCATTTACAGAACATATTTGTGTTTTTCCTCATTTGTTCCTCAAATTTGATTTGCTTGGTTTTAAAAAGGTCTTAACTTCACCTTCATAAACCTGAAGAAACTCTGTTTCCTTACACATTAAACTCAATATTCAGCTTGTTGTAGACCCCACTGGTTCTCTGTCTGTGTCCTCGCTGTCCTCATCTCATGGGTCTCATGTGGAGCCTCACTCTGAATGTTCATGATGCGTAAATTGATCACATGTTTCCCCTCTGTATAGGAGCTACATGTATGTCACCTCTGCATGTGCTGGCCGTACCTGACCTGTGAAGACTGCTGACAGGGTGTTTGTACTGGACAGCGAACGCTGAGCCTATCGACAACGTGCTTAATAAACACCACAGGAAGACATCCTAACAGCACGCTCCATATGAACACAAAACTACACGTCACATTATGTCAAGCACCTGACCACACTGCTGAACACCAGTTCTTCATTAAACATGACTGCAGAGAAGTAAACACCAGGATGTCATTCCAAGACTTTATGGAAATGGAGCACTTTAGACTGAACTGAAGGACACAAAGAAACGGGACTGCAAAAACACGAAAGGCCTGGAGATGAACACGTTGTTCACTTGTGCAGATTTTGTGAAATGGAACTTAGCCAGGATCCAAACAGTCCTCACACACACACACACACACACACAGGCTATCCTGAAATAAGTTCAAAAAAGTTTTTGAAAAAAAGTAAAGCTAAAGTCTTCTTTATTTACCAACATCAGGGCATTGAGAAAGAGGTGACCTGGAAAGAGTCTAAAGAAAAATACGAGATATTAATTTGCAGCTTATTTAGCAATATTTAACTCATGTATATACTGTATATTTTAATTTTTCAGTGTGAGATTGTAATATCTATTTATATTGTCAGAATTCTTTTTTCTATTTAATTATTTTGGCTTGATCTTAAAAGGTGCTAAAAGCATTTAATAAACACAACTGAAAAATACAAATTGCTTCACGAGTGCTGTTTCCACTTCGTATGACTAATATTTTACAGTGTCTATGGTTTTGAAAACTCTTACTTGATCAGTTATCTTAAGTGTGACTTACATTATTCCATCAATCAATTTTCACTCAGTACTTGAATATTACTCAGTTAAATTAAATTTTCTTCAATTTACATTTGAAAAGTAATTTAATATAACCATTTGTGTTTTTATATAATCATGTAATGTATACTAGCATTATTTTACTGTGTTTATTTTATATAATCCTTTGCTTTGTAATCCAAAAAGGAAAGACATAAATTTCAAAAACTTTGTAGCTGTAAGATGTTGTTAAATGTTAGATTTTTTTTATTTATTAAAAAGCATAAAGCTGAGTTTAATAATAGTTTAGACCTGTGTGAGTGGGATTCGAACCCCGGTCCAAATGAATGCATGAAAAAATCTGATTGGCTGTGATGTAATTTCCGCTCTTTGGCCAGCTGCTGCAGTCTGATTGGCTGTCAGCGCATGACAACTATTCGCGGCTGGCCCCCGCGTGGCAGGCGAGAATTCTACCACTGAACCACCAATGCTCTATTTCTGCCTGAATTCTACGAATTTATGTAGAAAATGCATCTCTTCAACTGGGTAATATCGACCAATGCTAAAGCTGAACAACTGACAGACAAACTGATCAAGTTCCATGGGTATTTGATGAACTGATATGAGCAAAAGTGTCTCTGAGCAAAGGGGAGTGGAGGAGGTCAATATCAAAAGTGAGAGGCGTTAACTTCTGTGGCCACCAGCTCCCTTATGAACCACAGGGCACCTCAGCCTCCTGGACTGCACCAGATTTGTCAGTTCTTGCTGGGAGTCATTACCCTGCTCTTCCAACAAGCCACTGTCCAACTGTGACCTTGTACCGCTGTCTTGGGGATCTTACATTACTTACCTTGCAGTTTATTCCACTTTCATGCAGATCAGCATTGACCCCCTGGACATTTTTCTTCTGGTGTTTTTTAGAGACAACAAACAGGTCAGTTTACTCTCATTGGTTTCTTTAAGCCTGACCTTTCTTGCCTGCAGCCTTTTTATTGCCTTCAGGAGTTTTTCACAGGTGCATGAGCCATAATTGCTTGTACTTCGTTGAACAAGCATGGAAAAGCATTGTCTAGAGTGCTTCCACTAGTTCCCTGTAAAACACTGATAAGTTGCCCACTTCTAAAGTAGCAAGATACACTGCTTTGCTTCTGCTGGGAATCGAACCTGGGTCTTCTGCGCGGGAAACAACATCTCTGACATTCAGCCACCAGTGAGTGAAGCTGCGCTGTGCTCATGGCTCTGGGGACAGCTGCCGCTTATGAAGAACGACTAACATGGCCTTAAAAACACGACCTCTGCTGCATTGGCCGGGAATCGGACCCGGGTCTCCCGCGTGGCAGGCGAGAATTCTACCACTGAACCACCAATGCTCTATTTCTGCAAGAATTCTACGAATTTATGTGGAAAATGCATCTCTTCAACTGGGTAATATCGACCAATGCTAAAGCTGAACAACTGACAGACAAACTGATCAAGTTCCATGGGTATTTGATGAACTGATATGAGCAAAAGTGTCTCTGAGCAAAGGGGAGTGGGGGAGGTCAATATCAAAAGTGAGAGGCGTTAACTTCTGTGGCCACCAGCTCCCTTAAGAACCACAGGGCACCTCAGCCTCCTGGACTGCACCAGATTTGTCAGTTCTTGCTGGGAGTCATTACCCTGCTCTTCCAACAAGCCACTGTCCAACTGTGACCTTGTAGCGCTGTCTTGGGGATCTTACATTACTTACCTTGCAGTTTATTCCACTTTCATGCAGGTCAGCATTGACCCTGGACATTTTTCTTCTGGTGTTTTTTAGAGACAACAAACAGGTCAGTTTACTCTCATTGGTTTCTTTAAGCATGACCTTTCTTGCCTGCAGCCTTTTTATTGCCTTCAGGAGTTTTTCACAGGTGCATGAGCCATAATTGCTTGTACTTCGTTGAACAAGCATGGAAAAGCATTGTCTAGAGTGCTTCCACTAGTTCCCTGTAAAACACTGATAAGTTGCCCACTTCTAAAGTAGCAAGATACACTGCTTTGCTTCTGCTGGGAATTGAACCTGGGTCTCCTGCGCGGGAAACAACAACTCTGACATTCAGCCACCAGTGAGAGAAGCTGCGCTGTGCTCGTGGCTCTGGGGACAGCTGCCGCTTATGAGGAACGACTAACATGGCCTTAAAAACACGACCTCTGCTGCATTGGCCGGGAATCGGACCCGGGTCTCCCGCGTGGCAGGCGAGAATTCTACCACTGAACCACCAATGCTCTATTTCTGCCTGAATTCTACGAATTTATGTAGAAAATGCATCTCTTCAACTGGGTAATATCGACCAATGCTAAAGCTGAACAACTGACAGACAAACTGATCAAGTTCCATGGGTATTTGATGAACTGATATGAGCAAAAGTGTCTCTGAGCAAAGGGGAGTGGAGGAGGTCAATATCAAAAGTGAGAGGCGTTAACTTCTGTGGCCACCAGCTCCCTTATGAACCACAGGGCACCTCAGCCTCCTGGACTGCACCAGATTTGTCAGTTCTTGCTGGGAGTCATTACCCTGCTCTTCCAACAAGCCACTGTCCAACTGTGACCTTGTACCGCTGTCTTGGGGATCTTACATTACTTACCTTGCAGTTTATTCCACTTTCATGCAGATCAGCATTGACCCCCTGGACATTTTTCTTCTGGTGTTTTTTAGAGACAACAAACAGGTCAGTTTACTCTCATTGGTTTCTTTAAGCCTGACCTTTCTTGCCTGCAGCCTTTTTATTGCCTTCAGGAGTTTTTCACAGGTGCATGAGCCATAATTGCTTGTACTTCGTTGAACAAGCATGGAAAAGCATTGTCTAGAGTGCTTCCACTAGTTCCCTGTAAAACACTGATAAGTTGCCCACTTCTAAAGTAGCAAGATACACTGCTTTGCTTCTGCTGGGAATCGAACCTGGGTCTTCTGCGCGGGAAACAACATCTCTGACATTCAGCCACCAGTGAGTGAAGCTGCGCTGTGCTCATGGCTCTGGGGACAGCTGCCGCTTATGAAGAACGACTAACATGGCCTTAAAAACACGACCTCTGCTGCATTGGCCGGGAATCGGACCCGGGTCTCCCGCGTGGCAGGCGAGAATTCTACCACTGAACCACCAATGCTCTATTTCTGCAAGAATTCTACGAATTTATGTGGAAAATGCATCTCTTCAACTGGGTAATATCGACCAATGCTAAAGCTGAACAACTGACAGACAAACTGATCAAGTTCCATGGGTATTTGATGAACTGATATGAGCAAAAGTGTCTCTGAGCAAAGGGGAGTGGGGGAGGTCAATATCAAAAGTGAGAGGCGTTAACTTCTGTGGCCACCAGCTCCCTTAAGAACCACAGGGCACCTCAGCCTCCTGGACTGCACCAGATTTGTCAGTTCTTGCTGGGAGTCATTACCCTGCTCTTCCAACAAGCCACTGTCCAACTGTGACCTTGTAGCGCTGTCTTGGGGATCTTACATTACTTACCTTGCAGTTTATTCCACTTTCATGCAGGTCAGCATTGACCCTGGACATTTTTCTTCTGGTGTTTTTTAGAGACAACAAACAGGTCAGTTTACTCTCATTGGTTTCTTTAAGCATGACCTTTCTTGCCTGCAGCCTTTTTATTGCCTTCAGGAGTTTTTCACAGGTGCATGAGCCATAATTGCTTGTACTTCGTTGAACAAGCATGGAAAAGCATTGTCTAGAGTGCTTCCACTAGTTCCCTGTAAAACACTGATAAGTTGCCCACTTCTAAAGTAGCAAGATACACTGCTTTGCTTCTGCTGGGAATTGAACCTGGGTCTCCTGCGCGGGAAACAACAACTCTGACATTCAGCCACCAGTGAGTGAAGCTGCGCTGTACTCGTGGCTCTGGGGACAGCTGCCGCTTATGAAGAACGACTAACATGGCCTTAAAAACACGACCTCTGCTGCATTGGCCGGGAATCGGACCCGGGTCTCCCGCGTGGCAGGCGAGAATTCTACCACTGAACCACCAATGCTCTATTTCTGCCTGAATTCTACGAATTTATGTGGAAAATGCATCTCTTCAACTGGGTAATATCGACCAATGCTAAAGCTGAACAACTGACAGACAAACTGATCAAGTTCCATGGGTATTTGATGAACTGATATGAGCAAAAGTGTCTCTGAGCAAAGGGGAGTGGGGGAGGTCAATATCAAAAGTGAGAGGCGTTAACTTCTGTGGCCACCAGCTCCCTTAAGAACCACAGGGCACCTCAGCCTCCTGGACTGCACCAGATTTGTCAGTTCTTGCTGGGAGTCATTACCCTGCTCTTCCAACAAGCCACTGTCCAACTGTGACCTTGTAGCGCTGTCTTGGGGATCTTACATTACTTACCTTGCAGTTTATTCCACTTTCATGCAGGTCAGCATTGACCCTGGACATTTTTCTTCTGGTGTTTTTTAGAGACAACAAACAGGTCAGTTTACTCTCATTGGTTTCTTTAAGCATGACCTTTCTTGCCTGCAGCCTTTTTATTGCCTTCAGGAGTTTTTCACAGGTGCATGAGCCATAATTGCTTGTACTTCGTTGAACAAGCATGGAAAAGCATTGTCTAGAGTGCTTCCACTAGTTCCCTGTAAAACACTGATAAGTTGCCCACTTCTAAAGTAGCAAGATACACTGCTTTGCTTCTGCTGGGAATTGAACCTGGGTCTCCTGCGCGGGAAACAACAACTCTGACATTCAGCCACCAGTGAGAGAAGCTGCGCTGTGCTCGTGGCTCTGGGGACAGCTGCCGCTTATGAGGAACGACTAACATGGCCTTAAAAACACGACCTCTGCTGCATTGGCCGGGAATCGGACCCGGGTCTCCCGCGTGGCAGGCGAGAATTCTACCACTGAACCACCAATGCTCTATTTCTGCCTGAATTCTACGAATTTATGTGGAAAATGCATCTCTTCAACTGGGTAATATCGACCAATGCTAAAGCTGAACAACTGACAGACAAACTGATCAAGTTGCATGGGTATTTGATGAACTGATATGAGCAAAAGTGTCTCTGAGCAAAGGGGAGTGGGGGAGGTCAATATCAAAAGTGAGAGGCGTTAACTTCTGTGGCCACCAGCTCCCTTAAGAACCACAGGGCACCTCAGCCTCCTGGACTGCACCAGATTTGTCAGTTCTTGCTGGGAGTCATTACCCTGCTCTTCCAACAAGCCACTGTCCAACTGTGACCTTGTACCGCTGTCTTGGGGATCTTACATTACTTACCTTGCAGTTTATTCCACTTTCATGCAGGTCAGCATTGACCCTGGACATTTTTCTTCTGGTGTTTTTTAGAGACAACAAACAGGTCAGTTTACTCTCATTGGTTTCTTTAAGCATGACCTTTCTTGCCTGCAGCCTTTTTATTGCCTTCAGGAGTTTTTCACAGGTGCATGAGCCATAATTGCTTGTACTTCGTTGAACAAGCATGGAAAAGCATTGTCTAGAGTGCTTCCACTAGTTCCCTGTAAAACACTGATAAGTTGCCCACTTCTAAAGTAGCAAGATACACTGCTTTGCTTCTGCTGGGAATCGAACCTGGGTCTCCTGCGCGGGAAACAACAACTCTGACATTCAGCCACCAGTGAGAGAAGCTGCGCTGTGCTCGTGGCTCTGGGGACAGCTGCCGCTTATGAGGAACGACTAACATGGCCTTAAAAACACGACCTCTGCTGCATTGGCCGGGAATCGGACCCGGGTCTCCCGCGTGGCAGGCGAGAATTCTACCACTGAACCACCAATGCTCTATTTCTGCAAGAATTCTACGAATTTATGTGGAAAATGCATCTCTTCAACTGGGTAATATCGACCAATGCTAAAGCTGAACAACTGACAGACAAACTGATCAAGTTGCATGGGTATTTGATGAACTGATATGAGCAAAAGTGTCTCTGAGCAAAGGGGAGTGGGGGAGGTCAATATCAAAAGTGAGAGGCGTTAACTTCTGTGGCCACCAGCTCCCTTAAGAACCACAGGGCACCTCAGCCTCCTGGACTGCACCAGATTTGTCAGTTCTTGCTGGGAGTCATTACCCTGCTCTTCCAACAAGCCACTGTCCAACTGTGACCTTGTACCGCTGTCTTGGGGATCTTACATTACTTACCTTGCAGTTTATTCCACTTTCATGCAGGTCAGCATTGACCCTGGACATTTTTCTTCTGGTGTTTTTTAGAGACAACAAACAGGTCAGTTTACTCTCATTGGTTTCTTTAAGCATGACCTTTCTTGCCTGCAGCCTTTTTATTGCCTTCAGGAGTTTTTCACAGGTGCATGAGCCATAATTGCTTGTACTTCGTTGAACAAGCATGGAAAAGCATTGTCTAGAGTGCTTCCACTAGTTCCCTGTAAAACACTGATAAGTTGCCCACTTCTAAAGTAGCAAGATACACTGCTTTGCTTCTGCTGGGAATCGAACCTGGGTCTCCTGCGCGGGAAACAACAACTCTGACATTCAGCCACCAGTGAGAGAAGCTGCGCTGTGCTCGTGGCTCTGGGGACAGCTGCCGCTTATGAGGAACGACTAACATGGCCTTAAAAACACGACCTCTGCTGCATTGGCCGGGAATCGGACCCGGGTCTCCCGCGTGGCAGGCGAGAATTCTACCACTGAACCACCAATGCTCTATTTCTGCAAGAATTCTACGAATTTATGTGGAAAATGCATCTCTTCAACTGGGTAATATCGACCAATGCTAAAGCTGAACAACTGACAGACAAACTGATCAAGTTGCATGGGTATTTGATGAACTGATATGAGCAAAAGTGTCTCTGAGCAAAGGGGAGTGGGGGAGGTCAATATCAAAAGTGAGAGGCGTTAACTTCTGTGGCCACCAGCTCCCTTAAGAACCACAGGGCACCTCAGCCTCCTGGACTGCACCAGATTTGTCAGTTCTTGCTGGGAGTCATTACCCTGCTCTTCCAACAAGCCACTGTCCAACTGTGACCTTGTACCACTGTCTTGGGGATCTTACATTACTTACCTTGCAGTTTATTCCACTTTCATGCAGGTCAGCATTGACCCTGGACATTTTTCTTCTGGTGTTTTTTAGAGACAACAAACAGGTCAGTTTACTCTCATTGGTTTCTTTAAGCATGACCTTTCTTGCCTGCAGCCTTTTTATTGCCTTCAGGAGTTTTTCACAGGTGCATGAGCCATAATTGCTTGTACTTCCTTGAACAAGCATGGAAAAGCATTGTCTAGAGTGCTTCCACTAGTTCCCTGTAAAACACTGATAAGTTGCCCACTTCTAAAGTAGCAAGATACACTGCTTTGCTTCTGCTGGGAATCGAACCTGGGTCTCCTGCGCGGGAAACAACAACTCTGACATTCAGCCACCAGTGAGAGAAGCTGCGCTGTGCTCGTGGCTCTGGGGACAGCTGCCGCTTATGAGGAACGACTAACATGGCCTTAAAAACACGACCTCTGCTGCATTGGCCGGGAATCGGACCCGGGTCTCCCACGTGGCAGGCGAGAATTCTACCACTGAACCACCAATGCTCTATTTCTGCAAGAATTCTACGAATTTATGTGGAAAATGCATCTCTTCAACTGGGTAATATCGACCAATGCTAAAGCTGAACAACTGACAGACAAACTGATCAAGTTGCATGGGTATTTGATGAACTGATATGAGCAAAAGTGTCTCTGAGCAAAGGGGAGTGGGGGAGGTCAATATCAAAAGTGAGAGGCGTTAACTTCTGTGGCCACCAGCTCCCTTAAGAACCACAGGGCACCTCAGCCTCCTGGACTGCACCAGATTTGTCAGTTCTTGCTGGGAGTCATTACCCTGCTCTTCCAACAAGCCACTGTCCAACTGTGACCTTGTACCGCTGTCTTGGGGATCTTACATTACTTACCTTGCAGTTTATTCCACTTTCATGCAGGTCAGCATTGACCCTGGACATTTTTCTTCTGGTGTTTTTTAGAGACAACAAACAGGTCAGTTTACTCTCATTGGTTTCTTTAAGCATGACCTTTCTTGCCTGCAGCCTTTTTATTGCCTTCAGGAGTTTTTCACAGGTGCATGAGCCATAATTGCTTGTACTTCGTTGAACAAGCATGGAAAAGCATTGTCTAGAGTGCTTCCACTAGTTCCCTGTAAAACACTGATAAGTTGCCCACTTCTAAAGTAGCAAGATACACTGCTCTGCTTCTGCTGGGAATTGAACCTGGGTCTCCTGCGCGGGAAACAACAACTCTGACATTCAGCCACCAGTGAGAGAAGCTGCGCTGTGCTCGTGGCTCTGGGGACAGCTGCCGCTTATGAGGAACGACTAACATGGCCTTAAAAACACGACCTCTGCTGCATTGGCCGGGAATCGGACCCGGGTCTCCCGCGTGGCAGGCGAGAATTCTACCACTGAACCACCAATGCTCTATTTCTGCCTGAATTCTACGAATTTATGTAGAAAATGCATCTCTTCAACTGGGTAATATCGACCAATGCTAAAGCTGAACAACTGACAGACAAACTGATCAAGTTCCATGGGTATTTGATGAACTGATATGAGCAAAAGTGTCTCTGAGCAAAGGGGAGTGGAGGAGGTCAATATCAAAAGTGAGAGGCGTTAACTTCTGTGGCCACCAGCTCCCTTATGAACCACAGGGCACCTCAGCCTCCTGGACTGCACCAGATTTGTCAGTTCTTGCTGGGAGTCATTACCCTGCTCTTCCAACAAGCCACTGTCCAACTGTGACCTTGTACCGCTGTCTTGGGGATCTTACATTACTTACCTTGCAGTTTATTCCACTTTCATGCAGGTCAGCATTGACCCTGGACATTTTTCTTCTGGTGTTTTTTAGAGACAACAAACAGGTCAGTTTACTCTCATTGGTTTCTTTAAGCATGACCTTTCTTGCCTGCAGCCTTTTTATTGCCTTCAGGAGTTTTTCACAGGTGCATGAGCCATAATTGCTTGTACTTCGTTGAACAAGCATGGAAAAGCATTGTCTAGAGTGCTTCCACTAGTTCCCTGTAAAACACTGATAAGTTGCCCACTTCTAAAGTAGCAAGATACACTGCTTTGCTTCTGCTGGGAATTGAACCTGGGTCTCCTGCGCGGGAAACAACAACTCTGACATTCAGCCACCAGTGAGAGAAGCTGCGCTGTGCTCGTGGCTCTGGGGACAGCTGCCGCTTATGAGGAACGACTAACATGGCCTTAAAAACACGACCTCTGCTGCATTGGCCGGGAATCGGACCCGGGTCTCCCGCGTGGCAGGCGAGAATTCTACCACTGAACCACCAATGCTCTATTTCTGCCTGAATTCTACGAATTTATGTAGAAAATGCATCTCTTCAACTGGGTAATATCGACCAATGCTAAAGCTGAACAACTGACAGACAAACTGATCAAGTTCCATGGGTATTTGATGAACTGATATGAGCAAAAGTGTCTCTGAGCAAAGGGGAGTGGAGGAGGTCAATATCAAAAGTGAGAGGCGTTAACTTCTGTGGCCACCAGCTCCCTTATGAACCACAGGGCACCTCAGCCTCCTGGACTGCACCAGATTTGTCAGTTCTTGCTGGGAGTCATTACCCTGCTCTTCCAACAAGCCACTGTCCAACTGTGACCTTGTACCGCTGTCTTGGGGATCTTACATTACTTACCTTGCAGTTTATTCCACTTTCATGCAGATCAGCATTGACCCCCTGGACATTTTTCTTCTGGTGTTTTTTAGAGACAACAAACAGGTCAGTTTACTCTCATTGGTTTCTTTAAGCCTGACCTTTCTTGCCTGCAGCCTTTTTATTGCCTTCAGGAGTTTTTCACAGGTGCATGAGCCATAATTGCTTGTACTTCGTTGAACAAGCATGGAAAAGCATTGTCTAGAGTGCTTCCACTAGTTCCCTGTAAAACACTGATAAGTTGCCCACTTCTAAAGTAGCAAGATACACTGCTTTGCTTCTGCTGGGAATCGAACCTGGGTCTTCTGCGCGGGAAACAACATCTCTGACATTCAGCCACCAGTGAGTGAAGCTGCGCTGTGCTCATGGCTCTGGGGACAGCTGCCGCTTATGAAGAACGACTAACATGGCCTTAAAAACACGACCTCTGCTGCATTGGCCGGGAATCGGACCCGGGTCTCCCGCGTGGCAGGCGAGAATTCTACCACTGAACCACCAATGCTCTATTTCTGCAAGAATTCTACGAATTTATGTGGAAAATGCATCTCTTCAACTGGGTAATATCGACCAATGCTAAAGCTGAACAACTGACAGACAAACTGATCAAGTTCCATGGGTATTTGATGAACTGATATGAGCAAAAGTGTCTCTGAGCAAAGGGGAGTGGGGGAGGTCAATATCAAAAGTGAGAGGCGTTAACTTCTGTGGCCACCAGCTCCCTTAAGAACCACAGGGCACCTCAGCCTCCTGGACTGCACCAGATTTGTCAGTTCTTGCTGGGAGTCATTACCCTGCTCTTCCAACAAGCCACTGTCCAACTGTGACCTTGTAGCGCTGTCTTGGGGATCTTACATTACTTACCTTGCAGTTTATTCCACTTTCATGCAGGTCAGCATTGACCCTGGACATTTTTCTTCTGGTGTTTTTTAGAGACAACAAACAGGTCAGTTTACTCTCATTGGTTTCTTTAAGCATGACCTTTCTTGCCTGCAGCCTTTTTATTGCCTTCAGGAGTTTTTCACAGGTGCATGAGCCATAATTGCTTGTACTTCGTTGAACAAGCATGGAAAAGCATTGTCTAGAGTGCTTCCACTAGTTCCCTGTAAAACACTGATAAGTTGCCCACTTCTAAAGTAGCAAGATACACTGCTTTGCTTCTGCTGGGAATTGAACCTGGGTCTCCTGCGCGGGAAACAACAACTCTGACATTCAGCCACCAGTGAGTGAAGCTGCGCTGTACTCGTGGCTCTGGGGACAGCTGCCGCTTATGAAGAACGACTAACATGGCCTTAAAAACACGACCTCTGCTGCATTGGCCGGGAATCGGACCCGGGTCTCCCGCGTGGCAGGCGAGAATTCTACCACTGAACCACCAATGCTCTATTTCTGCCTGAATTCTACGAATTTATGTGGAAAATGCATCTCTTCAACTGGGTAATATCGACCAATGCTAAAGCTGAACAACTGACAGACAAACTGATCAAGTTCCATGGGTATTTGATGAACTGATATGAGCAAAAGTGTCTCTGAGCAAAGGGGAGTGGGGGAGGTCAATATCAAAAGTGAGAGGCGTTAACTTCTGTGGCCACCAGCTCCCTTAAGAACCACAGGGCACCTCAGCCTCCTGGACTGCACCAGATTTGTCAGTTCTTGCTGGGAGTCATTACCCTGCTCTTCCAACAAGCCACTGTCCAACTGTGACCTTGTAGCGCTGTCTTGGGGATCTTACATTACTTACCTTGCAGTTTATTCCACTTTCATGCAGGTCAGCATTGACCCTGGACATTTTTCTTCTGGTGTTTTTTAGAGACAACAAACAGGTCAGTTTACTCTCATTGGTTTCTTTAAGCATGACCTTTCTTGCCTGCAGCCTTTTTATTGCCTTCAGGAGTTTTTCACAGGTGCATGAGCCATAATTGCTTGTACTTCGTTGAACAAGCATGGAAAAGCATTGTCTAGAGTGCTTCCACTAGTTCCCTGTAAAACACTGATAAGTTGCCCACTTCTAAAGTAGCAAGATACACTGCTTTGCTTCTGCTGGGAATTGAACCTGGGTCTCCTGCGCGGAAAACAACAACTCTGACATTCAGCCACCAGTGAGAGAAGCTGCGCTGTGCTCGTGGCTCTGGGGACAGCTGCCGCTTATGAGGAACGACTAACATGGCCTTAAAAACACGACCTCTGCTGCATTGGCCGGGAATCGGACCCGGGTCTCCCGCGTGGCAGGCGAGAATTCTACCACTGAACCACCAATGCTCTATTTCTGCCTGAATTCTACGAATTTATGTAGAAAATGCATCTCTTCAACTGGGTAATATCGACCAATGCTAAAGCTGAACAACTGACAGACAAACTGATCAAGTTCCATGGGTATTTGATGAACTGATATGAGCAAAAGTGTCTCTGAGCAAAGGGGAGTGGAGGAGGTCAATATCAAAAGTGAGAGGCGTTAACTTCTGTGGCCACCAGCTCCCTTATGAACCACAGGGCACCTCAGCCTCCTGGACTGCACCAGATTTGTCAGTTCTTGCTGGGAGTCATTACCCTGCTCTTCCAACAAGCCACTGTCCAACTGTGACCTTGTACCGCTGTCTTGGGGATCTTACATTACTTACCTTGCAGTTTATTCCACTTTCATGCAGATCAGCATTGACCCCCTGGACATTTTTCTTCTGGTGTTTTTTAGAGACAACAAACAGGTCAGTTTACTCTCATTGGTTTCTTTAAGCCTGACCTTTCTTGCCTGCAGCCTTTTTATTGCCTTCAGGAGTTTTTCACAGGTGCATGAGCCATAATTGCTTGTACTTCGTTGAACAAGCATGGAAAAGCATTGTCTAGAGTGCTTCCACTAGTTCCCTGTAAAACACTGATAAGTTGCCCACTTCTAAAGTAGCAAGATACACTGCTTTGCTTCTGCTGGGAATCGAACCTGGGTCTTCTGCGCGGGAAACAACATCTCTGACATTCAGCCACCAGTGAGTGAAGCTGCGCTGTGCTCATGGCTCTGGGGACAGCTGCCGCTTATGAAGAACGACTAACATGGCCTTAAAAACACGACCTCTGCTGCATTGGCCGGGAATCGGACCCGGGTCTCCCGCGTGGCAGGCGAGAATTCTACCACTGAACCACCAATGCTCTATTTCTGCAAGAATTCTACGAATTTATGTGGAAAATGCATCTCTTCAACTGGGTAATATCGACCAATGCTAAAGCTGAACAACTGACAGACAAACTGATCAAGTTCCATGGGTATTTGATGAACTGATATGAGCAAAAGTGTCTCTGAGCAAAGGGGAGTGGGGGAGGTCAATATCAAAAGTGAGAGGCGTTAACTTCTGTGGCCACCAGCTCCCTTAAGAACCACAGGGCACCTCAGCCTCCTGGACTGCACCAGATTTGTCAGTTCTTGCTGGGAGTCATTACCCTGCTCTTCCAACAAGCCACTGTCCAACTGTGACCTTGTAGCGCTGTCTTGGGGATCTTACATTACTTACCTTGCAGTTTATTCCACTTTCATGCAGGTCAGCATTGACCCTGGACATTTTTCTTCTGGTGTTTTTTAGAGACAACAAACAGGTCAGTTTACTCTCATTGGTATCTTTAAGCATGACCTTTCTTGCCTGCAGCCTTTTTATTGCCTTCAGGAGTTTTTCACAGGTGCATGAGCCATAATTGCTTGTACTTCGTTGAACAAGCATGGAAAAGCATTGTCTAGAGTGCTTCCACTAGTTCCCTGTAAAACACTGATAAGTTGCCCACTTCTAAAGTAGCAAGATACACTGCTTTGCTTCTGCTGGGAATTGAACCTGGGTCTCCTGCGCGGGAAACAACAACTCTGACATTCAGCCACCAGTGAGTGAAGCTGCGCTGTACTCGTGGCTCTGGGGACAGCTGCCGCTTATGAAGAACGACTAACATGGCCTTAAAAACACGACCTCTGCTGCATTGGCCGGGAATCGGACCCGGGTCTCCCGCGTGGCAGGCGAGAATTCTACCACTGAACCACCAATGCTCTATTTCTGCCTGAATTCTACGAATTTATGTGGAAAATGCATCTCTTCAACTGGGTAATATCGACCAATGCTAAAGCTGAACAACTGACAGACAAACTGATCAAGTTCCATGGGTATTTGATGAACTGATATGAGCAAAAGTGTCTCTGAGCAAAGGGGAGTGGGGGAGGTCAATATCAAAAGTGAGAGGCGTTAACTTCTGTGGCCACCAGCTCCCTTAAGAACCACAGGGCACCTCAGCCTCCTGGACTGCACCAGATTTGTCAGTTCTTGCTGGGAGTCATTACCCTGCTCTTCCAACAAGCCACTGTCCAACTGTGACCTTGTAGCGCTGTCTTGGGGATCTTACATTACTTACCTTGCAGTTTATTCCACTTTCATGCAGGTCAGCATTGACCCTGGACATTTTTCTTCTGGTGTTTTTTAGAGACAACAAACAGGTCAGTTTACTCTCATTGGTTTCTTTAAGCATGACCTTTCTTGCCTGCAGCCTTTTTATTGCCTTCAGGAGTTTTTCACAGGTGCATGAGCCATAATTGCTTGTACTTCGTTGAACAAGCATGGAAAAGCATTGTCTAGAGTGCTTCCACTAGTTCCCTGTAAAACACTGATAAGTTGCCCACTTCTAAAGTAGCAAGATACACTGCTTTGCTTCTGCTGGGAATTGAACCTGGGTCTCCTGCGCGGGAAACAACAACTCTGACATTCAGCCACCAGTGAGAGAAGCTGCGCTGTGCTCGTGGCTCTGGGGACAGCTGCCGCTTATGAGGAACGACTAACATGGCCTTAAAAACACGACCTCTGCTGCATTGGCCGGGAATCGGACCCGGGTCTCCCGCGTGGCAGGCGAGAATTCTACCACTGAACCACCAATGCTCTATTTCTGCCTGAATTCTACGAATTTATGTGGAAAATGCATCTCTTCAACTGGGTAATATCGACCAATGCTAAAGCTGAACAACTGACAGACAAACTGATCAAGTTGCATGGGTATTTGATGAACTGATATGAGCAAAAGTGTCTCTGAGCAAAGGGGAGTGGGGGAGGTCAATATCAAAAGTGAGAGGCGTTAACTTCTGTGGCCACCAGCTCCCTTAAGAACCACAGGGCACCTCAGCCTCCTGGACTGCACCAGATTTGTCAGTTCTTGCTGGGAGTCATTACCCTGCTCTTCCAACAAGCCACTGTCCAACTGTGACCTTGTACCGCTGTCTTGGGGATCTTACATTACTTACCTTGCAGTTTATTCCACTTTCATGCAGGTCAGCATTGACCCTGGACATTTTTCTTCTGGTGTTTTTTAGAGACAACAAACAGGTCAGTTTACTCTCATTGGTTTCTTTAAGCATGACCTTTCTTGCCTGCAGCCTTTTTATTGCCTTCAGGAGTTTTTCACAGGTGCATGAGCCATAATTGCTTGTACTTCGTTGAACAAGCATGGAAAAGCATTGTCTAGAGTGCTTCCACTAGTTCCCTGTAAAACACTGATAAGTTGCCCACTTCTAAAGTAGCAAGATACACTGCTTTGCTTCTGCTGGGAATCGAACCTGGGTCTTCTGCGCGGGAAACAACATCTCTGACATTCAGCCACCAGTGAGTGAAGCTGCGCTGTGCTCATGGCTCTGGGGACAGCTGCCGCTTATGAAGAACGACTAACATGGCCTTAAAAACACGACCTCTGCTGCATTGGCCGGGAATCGGACCCGGGTCTCCCGCGTGGCAGGCGAGAATTCTACCACTGAACCACCAATGCTCTATTTCTGCAAGAATTCTACGAATTTATGTGGAAAATGCATCTCTTCAACTGGGTAATATCGACCAATGCTAAAGCTGAACAACTGACAGACAAACTGATCAAGTTCCATGGGTATTTGATGAACTGATATGAGCAAAAGTGTCTCTGAGCAAAGGGGAGTGGGGGAGGTCAATATCAAAAGTGAGAGGCGTTAACTTCTGTGGCCACCAGCTCCCTTAAGAACCACAGGGCACCTCAGCCTCCTGGACTGCACCAGATTTGTCAGTTCTTGCTGGGAGTCATTACCCTGCTCTTCCAACAAGCCACTGTCCAACTGTGACCTTGTAGCGCTGTCTTGGGGATCTTACATTACTTACCTTGCAGTTTATTCCACTTTCATGCAGGTCAGCATTGACCCTGGACATTTTTCTTCTGGTGTTTTTTAGAGACAACAAACAGGTCAGTTTACTCTCATTGGTTTCTTTAAGCATGACCTTTCTTGCCTGCAGCCTTTTTATTGCCTTCAGGAGTTTTTCACAGGTGCATGAGCCATAATTGCTTGTACTTCGTTGAACAAGCATGGAAAAGCATTGTCTAGAGTGCTTCCACTAGTTCCCTGTAAAACACTGATAAGTTGCCCACTTCTAAAGTAGCAAGATACACTGCTTTGCTTCTGCTGGGAATTGAACCTGGGTCTCCTGCGCGGGAAACAACAACTCTGACATTCAGCCACCAGTGAGTGAAGCTGCGCTGTACTCGTGGCTCTGGGGACAGCTGCCGCTTATGAAGAACGACTAACATGGCCTTAAAAACACGACCTCTGCTGCATTGGCCGGGAATCGGACCCGGGTCTCCCGCGTGGCAGGCGAGAATTCTACCACTGAACCACCAATGCTCTATTTCTGCCTGAATTCTACGAATTTATGTGGAAAATGCATCTCTTCAACTGGGTAATATCGACCAATGCTAAAGCTGAACAACTGACAGACAAACTGATCAAGTTCCATGGGTATTTGATGAACTGATATGAGCAAAAGTGTCTCTGAGCAAAGGGGAGTGGGGGAGGTCAATATCAAAAGTGAGAGGCGTTAACTTCTGTGGCCACCAGCTCCCTTAAGAACCACAGGGCACCTCAGCCTCCTGGACTGCACCAGATTTGTCAGTTCTTGCTGGGAGTCATTACCCTGCTCTTCCAACAAGCCACTGTCCAACTGTGACCTTGTAGCGCTGTCTTGGGGATCTTACATTACTTACCTTGCAGTTTATTCCACTTTCATGCAGGTCAGCATTGACCCTGGACATTTTTCTTCTGGTGTTTTTTAGAGACAACAAACAGGTCAGTTTACTCTCATTGGTATCTTTAAGCATGACCTTTCTTGCCTGCAGCCTTTTTATTGCCTTCAGGAGTTTTTCACAGGTGCATGAGCCATAATTGCTTGTACTTCGTTGAACAAGCATGGAAAAGCATTGTCTAGAGTGCTTCCACTAGTTCCCTGTAAAACACTGATAAGTTGCCCACTTCTAAAGTAGCAAGATACACTGCTTTGCTTCTGCTGGGAATTGAACCTGGGTCTCCTGCGCGGGAAACAACAACTCTGACATTCAGCCACCAGTGAGTGAAGCTGCGCTGTACTCGTGGCTCTGGGGACAGCTGCCGCTTATGAAGAACGACTAACATGGCCTTAAAAACACGACCTCTGCTGCATTGGCCGGGAATCGGACCCGGGTCTCCCGCGTGGCAGGCGAGAATTCTACCACTGAACCACCAATGCTCTATTTCTGCCTGAATTCTACGAATTTATGTGGAAAATGCATCTCTTCAACTGGGTAATATCGACCAATGCTAAAGCTGAACAACTGACAGACAAACTGATCAAGTTCCATGGGTATTTGATGAACTGATATGAGCAAAAGTGTCTCTGAGCAAAGGGGAGTGGGGGAGGTCAATATCAAAAGTGAGAGGCGTTAACTTCTGTGGCCACCAGCTCCCTTAAGAACCACAGGGCACCTCAGCCTCCTGGACTGCACCAGATTTGTCAGTTCTTGCTGGGAGTCATTACCCTGCTCTTCCAACAAGCCACTGTCCAACTGTGACCTTGTAGCGCTGTCTTGGGGATCTTACATTACTTACCTTGCAGTTTATTCCACTTTCATGCAGGTCAGCATTGACCCTGGACATTTTTCTTCTGGTGTTTTTTAGAGACAACAAACAGGTCAGTTTACTCTCATTGGTTTCTTTAAGCATGACCTTTCTTGCCTGCAGCCTTTTTATTGCCTTCAGGAGTTTTTCACAGGTGCATGAGCCATAATTGCTTGTACTTCGTTGAACAAGCATGGAAAAGCATTGTCTAGAGTGCTTCCACTAGTTCCCTGTAAAACACTGATAAGTTGCCCACTTCTAAAGTAGCAAGATACACTGCTTTGCTTCTGCTGGGAATTGAACCTGGGTCTCCTGCGCGGGAAACAACAACTCTGACATTCAGCCACCAGTGAGAGAAGCTGCGCTGTGCTCGTGGCTCTGGGGACAGCTGCCGCTTATGAGGAACGACTAACATGGCCTTAAAAACACGACCTCTGCTGCATTGGCCGGGAATCGGACCCGGGTCTCCCGCGTGGCAGGCGAGAATTCTACCACTGAACCACCAATGCTCTATTTCTGCCTGAATTCTACGAATTTATGTGGAAAATGCATCTCTTCAACTGGGTAATATCGACCAATGCTAAAGCTGAACAACTGACAGACAAACTGATCAAGTTGCATGGGTATTTGATGAACTGATATGAGCAAAAGTGTCTCTGAGCAAAGGGGAGTGGGGGAGGTCAATATCAAAAGTGAGAGGCGTTAACTTCTGTGGCCACCAGCTCCCTTAAGAACCACAGGGCACCTCAGCCTCCTGGACTGCACCAGATTTGTCAGTTCTTGCTGGGAGTCATTACCCTGCTCTTCCAACAAGCCACTGTCCAACTGTGACCTTGTACCGCTGTCTTGGGGATCTTACATTACTTACCTTGCAGTTTATTCCACTTTCATGCAGGTCAGCATTGACCCTGGACATTTTTCTTCTGGTGTTTTTTAGAGACAACAAACAGGTCAGTTTACTCTCATTGGTTTCTTTAAGCATGACCTTTCTTGCCTGCAGCCTTTTTATTGCCTTCAGGAGTTTTTCACAGGTGCATGAGCCATAATTGCTTGTACTTCGTTGAACAAGCATGGAAAAGCATTGTCTAGAGTGCTTCCACTAGTTCCCTGTAAAACACTGATAAGTTGCCCACTTCTAAAGTAGCAAGATACACTGCTTTGCTTCTGCTGGGAATCGAACCTGGGTCTTCTGCGCGGGAAACAACATCTCTGACATTCAGCCACCAGTGAGTGAAGCTGCGCTGTGCTCATGGCTCTGGGGACAGCTGCCGCTTATGAAGAACGACTAACATGGCCTTAAAAACACGACCTCTGCTGCATTGGCCGGGAATCGGACCCGGGTCTCCCGCGTGGCAGGCGAGAATTCTACCACTGAACCACCAATGCTCTATTTCTGCAAGAATTCTACGAATTTATGTGGAAAATGCATCTCTTCAACTGGGTAATATCGACCAATGCTAAAGCTGAACAACTGACAGACAAACTGATCAAGTTCCATGGGTATTTGATGAACTGATATGAGCAAAAGTGTCTCTGAGCAAAGGGGAGTGGGGGAGGTCAATATCAAAAGTGAGAGGCGTTAACTTCTGTGGCCACCAGCTCCCTTAAGAACCACAGGGCACCTCAGCCTCCTGGACTGCACCAGATTTGTCAGTTCTTGCTGGGAGTCATTACCCTGCTCTTCCAACAAGCCACTGTCCAACTGTGACCTTGTAGCGCTGTCTTGGGGATCTTACATTACTTACCTTGCAGTTTATTCCACTTTCATGCAGGTCAGCATTGACCCTGGACATTTTTCTTCTGGTGTTTTTTAGAGACAACAAACAGGTCAGTTTACTCTCATTGGTTTCTTTAAGCATGACCTTTCTTGCCTGCAGCCTTTTTATTGCCTTCAGGAGTTTTTCACAGGTGCATGAGCCATAATTGCTTGTACTTCGTTGAACAAGCATGGAAAAGCATTGTCTAGAGTGCTTCCACTAGTTCCCTGTAAAACACTGATAAGTTGCCCACTTCTAAAGTAGCAAGATACACTGCTTTGCTTCTGCTGGGAATTGAACCTGGGTCTCCTGCGCGGGAAACAACAACTCTGACATTCAGCCACCAGTGAGTGAAGCTGCGCTGTACTCGTGGCTCTGGGGACAGCTGCCGCTTATGAAGAACGACTAACATGGCCTTAAAAACACGACCTCTGCTGCATTGGCCGGGAATCGGACCCGGGTCTCCCGCGTGGCAGGCGAGAATTCTACCACTGAACCACCAATGCTCTATTTCTGCCTGAATTCTACGAATTTATGTGGAAAATGCATCTCTTCAACTGGGTAATATCGACCAATGCTAAAGCTGAACAACTGACAGACAAACTGATCAAGTTCCATGGGTATTTGATGAACTGATATGAGCAAAAGTGTCTCTGAGCAAAGGGGAGTGGGGGAGGTCAATATCAAAAGTGAGAGGCGTTAACTTCTGTGGCCACCAGCTCCCTTAAGAACCACAGGGCACCTCAGCCTCCTGGACTGCACCAGATTTGTCAGTTCTTGCTGGGAGTCATTACCCTGCTCTTCCAACAAGCCACTGTCCAACTGTGACCTTGTAGCGCTGTCTTGGGGATCTTACATTACTTACCTTGCAGTTTATTCCACTTTCATGCAGGTCAGCATTGACCCTGGACATTTTTCTTCTGGTGTTTTTTAGAGACAACAAACAGGTCAGTTTACTCTCATTGGTTTCTTTAAGCATGACCTTTCTTGCCTGCAGCCTTTTTATTGCCTTCAGGAGTTTTTCACAGGTGCATGAGCCATAATTGCTTGTACTTCGTTGAACAAGCATGGAAAAGCATTGTCTAGAGTGCTTCCACTAGTTCCCTGTAAAACACTGATAAGTTGCCCACTTCTAAAGTAGCAAGATACACTGCTTTGCTTCTGCTGGGAATTGAACCTGGGTCTCCTGCGCGGGAAACAACAACTCTGACATTCAGCCACCAGTGAGAGAAGCTGCGCTGTGCTCGTGGCTCTGGGGACAGCTGCCGCTTATGAGGAACGACTAACATGGCCTTAAAAACACGACCTCTGCTGCATTGGCCGGGAATCAGACCCGGGTCTCCCGCGTGGCAGGCGAGAATTCTACCACTGAACCACCAATGCTCTATTTCTGCCTGAATTCTACGAATTTATGTAGAAAATGCATCTCTTCAACTGGGTAATATCGACCAATGCTAAAGCTGAACAACTGACAGACAAACTGATCAAGTTCCATGGGTATTTGATGAACTGATATGAGCAAAAGTGTCTCTGAGCAAAGGGGAGTGGAGGAGGTCAATATCAAAAGTGAGAGGCGTTAACTTCTGTGGCCACCAGCTCCCTTATGAACCACAGGGCACCTCAGCCTCCTGGACTGCACCAGATTTGTCAGTTCTTGCTGGGAGTCATTACCCTGCTCTTCCAACAAGCCACTGTCCAACTGTGACCTTGTACCGCTGTCTTGGGGATCTTACATTACTTACCTTGCAGTTTATTCCACTTTCATGCAGATCAGCATTGACCCCCTGGACATTTTTCTTCTGGTGTTTTTTAGAGACAACAAACAGGTCAGTTTACTCTCATTGGTTTCTTTAAGCCTGACCTTTCTTGCCTGCAGCCTTTTTATTGCCTTCAGGAGTTTTTCACAGGTGCATGAGCCATAATTGCTTGTACTTCGTTGAACAAGCATGGAAAAGCATTGTCTAGAGTGCTTCCACTAGTTCCCTGTAAAACACTGATAAGTTGCCCACTTCTAAAGTAGCAAGATACACTGCTTTGCTTCTGCTGGGAATCGAACCTGGGTCTTCTGCGCGGGAAACAACATCTCTGACATTCAGCCACCAGTGAGTGAAGCTGCGCTGTGCTCATGGCTCTGGGGACAGCTGCCGCTTATGAAGAACGACTAACATGGCCTTAAAAACACGACCTCTGCTGCATTGGCCGGGAATCGGACCCGGGTCTCCCGCGTGGCAGGCGAGAATTCTACCACTGAACCACCAATGCTCTATTTCTGCAAGAATTCTACGAATTTATGTGGAAAATGCATCTCTTCAACTGGGTAATATCGACCAATGCTAAAGCTGAACAACTGACAGACAAACTGATCAAGTTCCATGGGTATTTGATGAACTGATATGAGCAAAAGTGTCTCTGAGCAAAGGGGAGTGGGGGAGGTCAATATCAAAAGTGAGAGGCGTTAACTTCTGTGGCCACCAGCTCCCTTAAGAACCACAGGGCACCTCAGCCTCCTGGACTGCACCAGATTTGTCAGTTCTTGCTGGGAGTCATTACCCTGCTCTTCCAACAAGCCACTGTCCAACTGTGACCTTGTAGCGCTGTCTTGGGGATCTTACATTACTTACCTTGCAGTTTATTCCACTTTCATGCAGGTCAGCATTGACCCTGGACATTTTTCTTCTGGTGTTTTTTAGAGACAACAAACAGGTCAGTTTACTCTCATTGGTATCTTTAAGCATGACCTTTCTTGCCTGCAGCCTTTTTATTGCCTTCAGGAGTTTTTCACAGGTGCATGAGCCATAATTGCTTGTACTTCGTTGAACAAGCATGGAAAAGCATTGTCTAGAGTGCTTCCACTAGTTCCCTGTAAAACACTGATAAGTTGCCCACTTCTAAAGTAGCAAGATACACTGCTTTGCTTCTGCTGGGAATTGAACCTGGGTCTCCTGCGCGGGAAACAACAACTCTGACATTCAGCCACCAGTGAGTGAAGCTGCGCTGTACTCGTGGCTCTGGGGACAGCTGCCGCTTATGAAGAACGACTAACATGGCCTTAAAAACACGACCTCTGCTGCATTGGCCGGGAATCGGACCCGGGTCTCCCGCGTGGCAGGCGAGAATTCTACCACTGAACCACCAATGCTCTATTTCTGCCTGAATTCTACGAATTTATGTGGAAAATGCATCTCTTCAACTGGGTAATATCGACCAATGCTAAAGCTGAACAACTGACAGACAAACTGATCAAGTTCCATGGGTATTTGATGAACTGATATGAGCAAAAGTGTCTCTGAGCAAAGGGGAGTGGGGGAGGTCAATATCAAAAGTGAGAGGCGTTAACTTCTGTGGCCACCAGCTCCCTTAAGAACCACAGGGCACCTCAGCCTCCTGGACTGCACCAGATTTGTCAGTTCTTGCTGGGAGTCATTACCCTGCTCTTCCAACAAGCCACTGTCCAACTGTGACCTTGTAGCGCTGTCTTGGGGATCTTACATTACTTACCTTGCAGTTTATTCCACTTTCATGCAGGTCAGCATTGACCCTGGACATTTTTCTTCTGGTGTTTTTTAGAGACAACAAACAGGTCAGTTTACTCTCATTGGTTTCTTTAAGCATGACCTTTCTTGCCTGCAGCCTTTTTATTGCCTTCAGGAGTTTTTCACAGGTGCATGAGCCATAATTGCTTGTACTTCGTTGAACAAGCATGGAAAAGCATTGTCTAGAGTGCTTCCACTAGTTCCCTGTAAAACACTGATAAGTTGCCCACTTCTAAAGTAGCAAGATACACTGCTTTGCTTCTGCTGGGAATTGAACCTGGGTCTCCTGCGCGGGAAACAACAACTCTGACATTCAGCCACCAGTGAGAGAAGCTGCGCTGTGCTCGTGGCTCTGGGGACAGCTGCCGCTTATGAGGAACGACTAACATGGCCTTAAAAACACGACCTCTGCTGCATTGGCCGGGAATCGGACCCGGGTCTCCCGCGTGGCAGGCGAGAATTCTACCACTGAACCACCAATGCTCTATTTCTGCCTGAATTCTACGAATTTATGTGGAAAATGCATCTCTTCAACTGGGTAATATCGACCAATGCTAAAGCTGAACAACTGACAGACAAACTGATCAAGTTGCATGGGTATTTGATGAACTGATATGAGCAAAAGTGTCTCTGAGCAAAGGGGAGTGGGGGAGGTCAATATCAAAAGTGAGAGGCGTTAACTTCTGTGGCCACCAGCTCCCTTAAGAACCACAGGGCACCTCAGCCTCCTGGACTGCACCAGATTTGTCAGTTCTTGCTGGGAGTCATTACCCTGCTCTTCCAACAAGCCACTGTCCAACTGTGACCTTGTACCGCTGTCTTGGGGATCTTACATTACTTACCTTGCAGTTTATTCCACTTTCATGCAGGTCAGCATTGACCCTGGACATTTTTCTTCTGGTGTTTTTTAGAGACAACAAACAGGTCAGTTTACTCTCATTGGTTTCTTTAAGCATGACCTTTCTTGCCTGCAGCCTTTTTATTGCCTTCAGGAGTTTTTCACAGGTGCATGAGCCATAATTGCTTGTACTTCGTTGAACAAGCATGGAAAAGCATTGTCTAGAGTGCTTCCACTAGTTCCCTGTAAAACACTGATAAGTTGCCCACTTCTAAAGTAGCAAGATACACTGCTTTGCTTCTGCTGGGAATCGAACCTGGGTCTCCTGCGCGGGAAACAACAACTCTGACATTCAGCCACCAGTGAGAGAAGCTGCGCTGTGCTCGTGGCTCTGGGGACAGCTGCCGCTTATGAGGAACGACTAACATGGCCTTAAAAACACGACCTCTGCTGCATTGGCCGGGAATCGGACCCGGGTCTCCCGCGTGGCAGGCGAGAATTCTACCACTGAACCACCAATGCTCTATTTCTGCAAGAATTCTACGAATTTATGTGGAAAATGCATCTCTTCAACTGGGTAATATCGACCAATGCTAAAGCTGAACAACTGACAGACAAACTGATCAAGTTGCATGGGTATTTGATGAACTGATATGAGCAAAAGTGTCTCTGAGCAAAGGGGAGTGGGGGAGGTCAATATCAAAAGTGAGAGGCGTTAACTTCTGTGGCCACCAGCTCCCTTAAGAACCACAGGGCACCTCAGCCTCCTGGACTGCACCAGATTTGTCAGTTCTTGCTGGGAGTCATTACCCTGCTCTTCCAACAAGCCACTGTCCAACTGTGACCTTGTACCGCTGTCTTGGGGATCTTACATTACTTACCTTGCAGTTTATTCCACTTTCATGCAGGTCAGCATTGACCCTGGACATTTTTCTTCTGGTGTTTTTTAGAGACAACAAACAGGTCAGTTTACTCTCATTGGTTTCTTTAAGCATGACCTTTCTTGCCTGCAGCCTTTTTATTGCCTTCAGGAGTTTTTCACAGGTGCATGAGCCATAATTGCTTGTACTTCGTTGAACAAGCATGGAAAAGCATTGTCTAGAGTGCTTCCACTAGTTCCCTGTAAAACACTGATAAGTTGCCCACTTCTAAAGTAGCAAGATACACTGCTTTGCTTCTGCTGGGAATCGAACCTGGGTCTCCTGCGCGGGAAACAACAACTCTGACATTCAGCCACCAGTGAGAGAAGCTGCGCTGTGCTCGTGGCTCTGGGGACAGCTGCCGCTTATGAGGAACGACTAACATGGCCTTAAAAACACGACCTCTGCTGCATTGGCCGGGAATCGGACCCGGGTCTCCCGCGTGGCAGGCGAGAATTCTACCACTGAACCACCAATGCTCTATTTCTGCAAGAATTCTACGAATTTATGTGGAAAATGCATCTCTTCAACTGGGTAATATCGACCAATGCTAAAGCTGAACAACTGACAGACAAACTGATCAAGTTGCATGGGTATTTGATGAACTGATATGAGCAAAAGTGTCTCTGAGCAAAGGGGAGTGGGGGAGGTCAATATCAAAAGTGAGAGGCGTTAACTTCTGTGGCCACCAGCTCCCTTAAGAACCACAGGGCACCTCAGCCTCCTGGACTGCACCAGATTTGTCAGTTCTTGCTGGGAGTCATTACCCTGCTCTTCCAACAAGCCACTGTCCAACTGTGACCTTGTACCGCTGTCTTGGGGATCTTACATTACTTACCTTGCAGTTTATTCCACTTTCATGCAGGTCAGCATTGACCCTGGACATTTTTCTTCTGGTGTTTTTTAGAGACAACAAACAGGTCAGTTTACTCTCATTGGTTTCTTTAAGCATGACCTTTCTTGCCTGCAGCCTTTTTATTGCCTTCAGGAGTTTTTCACAGGTGCATGAGCCATAATTGCTTGTACTTCGTTGAACAAGCATGGAAAAGCATTGTCTAGAGTGCTTCCACTAGTTCCCTGTAAAACACTGATAAGTTGCCCACTTCTAAAGTAGCAAGATACACTGCTTTGCTTCTGCTGGGAATCGAACCTGGGTCTCCTGCGCGGGAAACAACAACTCTGACATTCAGCCACCAGTGAGAGAAGCTGCGCTGTGCTCGTGGCTCTGGGGACAGCTGCCGCTTATGAGGAACGACTAACATGGCCTTAAAAACACGACCTCTGCTGCATTGGCCGGGAATCGGACCCGGGTCTCCCACGTGGCAGGCGAGAATTCTACCACTGAACCACCAATGCTCTATTTCTGCAAGAATTCTACGAATTTATGTGGAAAATGCATCTCTTCAACTGGGTAATATCGACCAATGCTAAAGCTGAACAACTGACAGACAAACTGATCAAGTTGCATGGGTATTTGATGAACTGATATGAGCAAAAGTGTCTCTGAGCAAAGGGGAGTGGGGGAGGTCAATATCAAAAGTGAGAGGCGTTAACTTCTGTGGCCACCAGCTCCCTTAAGAACCACAGGGCACCTCAGCCTCCTGGACTGCACCAGATTTGTCAGTTCTTGCTGGGAGTCATTACCCTGCTCTTCCAACAAGCCACTGTCCAACTGTGACCTTGTACCGCTGTCTTGGGGATCTTACATTACTTACCTTGCAGTTTATTCCACTTTCATGCAGGTCAGCATTGACCCTGGACATTTTTCTTCTGGTGTTTTTTAGAGACAACAAACAGGTCAGTTTACTCTCATTGGTTTCTTTAAGCATGACCTTTCTTGCCTGCAGCCTTTTTATTGCCTTCAGGAGTTTTTCACAGGTGCATGAGCCATAATTGCTTGTACTTCGTTGAACAAGCATGGAAAAGCATTGTCTAGAGTGCTTCCACTAGTTCCCTGTAAAACACTGATAAGTTGCCCACTTCTAAAGTAGCAAGATACACTGCTTTGCTTCTGCTGGGAATTGAACCTGGGTCTCCTGCGCGGGAAACAACAACTCTGACATTCAGCCACCAGTGAGAGAAGCTGCGCTGTGCTCGTGGCTCTGGGGACAGCTGCCGCTTATGAGGAACGACTAACATGGCCTTAAAAACACGACCTCTGCTGCATTGGCCGGGAATCGGACCCGGGTCTCCCGCGTGGCAGGCGAGAATTCTACCACTGAACCACCAATGCTCTATTTCTGCAAGAATTCTACGAATTTATGTGGAAAATGCATCTCTTCAACTGGGTAATATCGACCAATGCTAAAGCTGAACAACTGACAGACAAACTGATCAAGTTCCATGGGTATTTGATGAACTGATATGAGCAAAAGTGTCTCTGAGCAAAGGGGAGTGGGGGAGGTCAATATCAAAAGTGAGAGGCGTTAACTTCTGTGGCCACCAGCTCCCTTAAGAACCACAGGGCACCTCAGCCTCCTGGACTGCACCAGATTTGTCAGTTCTTGCTGGGAGTCATTACCCTGCTCTTCCAACAAGCCACTGTCCAACTGTGACCTTGTAGCGCTGTCTTGGGGATCTTACATTACTTACCTTGCAGTTTATTCCACTTTCATGCAGGTCAGCATTGACCCTGGACATTTTTCTTCTGGTGTTTTTTAGAGACAACAAACAGGTCAGTTTACTCTCATTGGTTTCTTTAAGCATGACCTTTCTTGCCTGCAGCCTTTTTATTGCCTTCAGGAGTTTTTCACAGGTGCATGAGCCATAATTGCTTGTACTTCGTTGAACAAGCATGGAAAAGCATTGTCTAGAGTGCTTCCACTAGTTCCCTGTAAAACACTGATAAGTTGCCCACTTCTAAAGTAGCAAGATACACTGCTTTGCTTCTGCTGGGAATTGAACCTGGGTCTCCTGCGCGGGAAACAACAACTCTGACATTCAGCCACCAGTGAGTGAAGCTGCGCTGTACTCGTGGCTCTGGGGACAGCTGCCGCTTATGAAGAACGACTAACATGGCCTTAAAAACACGACCTCTGCTGCATTGGCCGGGAATCAGACCCGGGTCTCCCGCGTGGCAGGCGAGAATTCTACCACTGAACCACCAATGCTCTATTTCTGCCTGAATTCTACGAATTTATGTAGAAAATGCATCTCTTCAACTGGGTAATATCGACCAATGCTAAAGCTGAACAACTGACAGACAAACTGATCAAGTTCCATGGGTATTTGATGAACTGATATGAGCAAAAGTGTCTCTGAGCAAAGGGGAGTGGGGGAGGTCAATATCAAAAGTGAGAGGCGTTAACTTCTGTGGCCACCAGCTCCCTTAAGAACCACAGGGCACCTCAGCCTCCTGGACTGCACCAGATTTGTCAGTTCTTGCTGGGAGTCATTACCCTGCTCTTCCAACAAGCCACTGTCCAACTGTGACCTTGTACCGCTGTCTTGGGGATCTTACATTACTTACCTTGCAGTTTATTCCACTTTCATGCAGGTCAGCATTGACCCTGGACATTTTTCTTCTGGTGTTTTTTAGAGACAACAAACAGGTCAGTTTACTCTCATTGGTTTCTTTAAGCATGACCTTTCTTGCCTGCAGCCTTTTTATTGCCTTCAGGAGTTTTTCACAGGTGCATGAGCCATAATTGCTTGTACTTCGTTGAACAAGCATGGAAAAGCATTGTCTAGAGTGCTTCCACTAGTTCCCTGTAAAACACTGATAAGTTGCCCACTTCTAAAGTAGCAAGATACACTGCTTTGCTTCTGCTGGGAATCGAACCTGGGTCTCCTGCGCGGGAAACAACAACTCTGACATTCAGCCACCAGTGAGAGAAGCTGCGCTGTGCTCGTGGCTCTGGGGACAGCTGCCGCTTATGAGGAACGACTAACATGGCCTTAAAAACACGACCTCTGCTGCATTGGCCGGGAATCGGACCCGGGTCTCCCGCGCGGCAGGCAAGAAATCTACCACTGAACCACCAATGCTCTATTTCTGCAAGAATTCTACGAATTTATGTGGAAAATGCATCTCTTCAACTGGGTAATATCGACCAATGCTAAAGCTGAACAACTGACAGACAAACTGATCAAGTTCCATGGGTATTTGATGAACTGATATGAGCAAAAGTGTCTCTGAGCAAAGGGGAGTGGGGGAGGTCAATATCAAAAGTGAGAGGCGTTAACTTCTGTGGCCACCAGCTCCCTTAAGAACCACAGGGCACCTCAGCCTCCTGGACTGCACCAGATTTGTCAGTTCTTGCTGGGAGTCATTACCCTGCTCTTCCAACAAGCCACTGTCCAACTGTGACCTTGTAGCGCTGTCTTGGGGATCTTACATTACTTACCTTGCAGTTTATTCCACTTTCATGCAGGTCAGCATTGACCCTGGACATTTTTCTTCTGGTGTTTTTTAGAGACAACAAACAGGTCAGTTTACTCTCATTGGTTTCTTTAAGCATGACCTTTCTTGCCTGCAGCCTTTTTATTGCCTTCAGGAGTTTTTCACAGGTGCATGAGCCATAATTGCTTGTACTTCGTTGAACAAGCATGGAAAAGCATTGTCTAGAGTGCTTCCACTAGTTCCCTGTAAAACACTGATAAGTTGCCCACTTCTAAAGTAGCAAGATACACTGCTTTGCTTCTGCTGGGAATTGAACCTGGGTCTCCTGCGCGGGAAACAACAACTCTGACATTCAGCCACCAGTGAGAGAAGCTGCGCTGTGCTCGTGGCTCTGGGGACAGCTGCCGCTTATGAGGAACGACTAACATGGCCTTAAAAACACGACCTCTGCTGCATTGGCCGGGAATCGGACCCGGGTCTCCCGCGTGGCAGGCGAGAATTCTACCACTGAACCACCAATGCTCTATTTCTGCCTGAATTCTACGAATTTATGTGGAAAATGCATCTCTTCAACTGGGTAATATCGACCAATGCTAAAGCTGAACAACTGACAGACAAACTGATCAAGTTCCATGGGTATTTGATGAACTGATATGAGCAAAAGTGTCTCTGAGCAAAGGGGAGTGGGGGAGGTCAATATCAAAAGTGAGAGGCGTTAACTTCTGTGGCCACCAGCTCCCTTAAGAACCACAGGGCACCTCAGCCTCCTGGACTGCACCAGATTTGTCAGTTCTTGCTGGGAGTCATTACCCTGCTCTTCCAACAAGCCACTGTCCAACTGTGACCTTGTACCGCTGTCTTGGGGATCTTACATTACTTACCTTGCAGTTTATTCCACTTTCATGCAGGTCAGCATTGACCCTGGACATTTTTCTTCTGGTGTTTTTTAGAGACAACAAACAGGTCAGTTTACTCTCATTGGTTTCTTTAAGCATGACCTTTCTTGCCTGCAGCCTTTTTATTGCCTTCAGGAGTTTTTCACAGGTGCATGAGCCATAATTGCTTGTACTTCGTTGAACAAGCATGGAAAAGCATTGTCTAGAGTGCTTCCACTAGTTCCCTGTAAAACACTGATAAGTTGCCCACTTCTAAAGTAGCAAGATACACTGCTTTGCTTCTGCTGGGAATCGAACCTGGGTCTCCTGCGCGGGAAACAACAACTCTGACATTCAGCCACCAGTGAGAGAAGCTGCGCTGTGCTCGTGGCTCTGGGGACAGCTGCCGCTTATGAGGAACGACTAACATGGCCTTAAAAACACGACCTCTGCTGCATTGGCCGGGAATCGGACCCGGGTCTCCCACGTGGCAGGCGAGAATTCTACCACTGAACCACCAATGCTCTATTTCTGCAAGAATTCTACGAATTTATGTGGAAAATGCATCTCTTCAACTGGGTAATATCGACCAATGCTAAAGCTGAACAACTGACAGACAAACTGATCAAGTTGCATGGGTATTTGATGAACTGATATGAGCAAAAGTGTCTCTGAGCAAAGGGGAGTGGGGGAGGTCAATATCAAAAGTGAGAGGCGTTAACTTCTGTGGCCACCAGCTCCCTTAAGAACCACAGGGCACCTCAGCCTCCTGGACTGCACCAGATTTGTCAGTTCTTGCTGGGAGTCATTACCCTGCTCTTCCAACAAGCCACTGTCCAACTGTGACCTTGTACCGCTGTCTTGGGGATCTTACATTACTTACCTTGCAGTTTATTCCACTTTCATGCAGGTCAGCATTGACCCTGGACATTTTTCTTCTGGTGTTTTTTAGAGACAACAAACAGGTCAGTTTACTCTCATTGGTTTCTTTAAGCATGACCTTTCTTGCCTGCAGCCTTTTTATTGCCTTCAGGAGTTTTTCACAGGTGCATGAGCCATAATTGCTTGTACTTCGTTGAACAAGCATGGAAAAGCATTGTCTAGAGTGCTTCCACTAGTTCCCTGTAAAACACTGATAAGTTGCCCACTTCTAAAGTAGCAAGATACACTGCTTTGCTTCTGCTGGGAATTGAACCTGGGTCTCCTGCGCGGGAAACAACAACTCTGACATTCAGCCACCAGTGAGAGAAGCTGCGCTGTGCTCGTGGCTCTGGGGACAGCTGCCGCTTATGAGGAACGACTAACATGGCCTTAAAAACACGACCTCTGCTGCATTGGCCGGGAATCGGACCCGGGTCTCCCGCGTGGCAGGCGAGAATTCTACCACTGAACCACCAATGCTCTATTTCTGCAAGAATTCTACGAATTTATGTGGAAAATGCATCTCTTCAACTGGGTAATATCGACCAATGCTAAAGCTGAACAACTGACAGACAAACTGATCAAGTTCCATGGGTATTTGATGAACTGATATGAGCAAAAGTGTCTCTGAGCAAAGGGGAGTGGGGGAGGTCAATATCAAAAGTGAGAGGCGTTAACTTCTGTGGCCACCAGCTCCCTTAAGAACCACAGGGCACCTCAGCCTCCTGGACTGCACCAGATTTGTCAGTTCTTGCTGGGAGTCATTACCCTGCTCTTCCAACAAGCCACTGTCCAACTGTGACCTTGTAGCGCTGTCTTGGGGATCTTACATTACTTACCTTGCAGTTTATTCCACTTTCATGCAGGTCAGCATTGACCCTGGACATTTTTCTTCTGGTGTTTTTTAGAGACAACAAACAGGTCAGTTTACTCTCATTGGTTTCTTTAAGCATGACCTTTCTTGCCTGCAGCCTTTTTATTGCCTTCAGGAGTTTTTCACAGGTGCATGAGCCATAATTGCTTGTACTTCGTTGAACAAGCATGGAAAAGCATTGTCTAGAGTGCTTCCACTAGTTCCCTGTAAAACACTGATAAGTTGCCCACTTCTAAAGTAGCAAGATACACTGCTTTGCTTCTGCTGGGAATTGAACCTGGGTCTCCTGCACGGGAAACAACAACTCTGACATTCAGCCACCAGTGAGTGAAGCTGCGCTGTACTCGTGGCTCTGGGGACAGCTGCCGCTTATGAAGAACGACTAACATGGCCTTAAAAACACGACCTCTGCTGCATTGGCCGGGAATCGGACCCAGGTCTGCCGCGTGGCAGGCGAGAATTCTACCACTGAACCACCAATGCTCTATTTCTGCAAGAATTCTACGAATTTATGTGGAAAATGCATCTCTTCAACTGGGTAATATCGACCAATGCTAAAGCTGAACAACTGACAGACAAACTGATCAAGTTCCATGGGTTTTTGATGAACTGATATGAGCAAAAGTGTCTCTGAGCAAAGGGGAGTGGGGGAGGTCAATATCAAAAGTGAGAGGCGTTAACTTCTGTGGCCACCAGCTCCCTTAAGAACCACAGGGCACCTCAGCCTCCTGGACTGCACCAGATTTGTCAGTTCTTGCTGGGAGTCATTACCCTGCTCTTCCAACAAGCCACTGTCCAACTGTGACCTTGTACCGCTGTCTTGGGGATCTTACATTACTTACCTTGCAGTTTATTCCACTTTCATGCAGGTCAGCATTGACCCTGGACATTTTTCTTCTGGTGTTTTTTAGAGACAACAAACAGGTCAGTTTACTCTCATTGGTTTCTTTAAGCATGACCTTTCTTGCCTGCAGCCTTTTTATTGCCTTCAGGAGTTTTTCACAGGTGCATGAGCCATAATTGCTTGTACTTCGTTGAACAAGCATGGAAAAGCATTGTCTAGAGTGCTTCCACTAGTTCCCTGTAAAACACTGATAAGTTGCCCACTTCTAAAGTAGCAAGATACACTGCTTTGCTTCTGCTGGGAATTGAACCTGGGTCTCCTGCGCGGGAAACAACAACTCTGACATTCAGCCACCAGTGAGAGAAGCTGCGCTGTGCTCGTGGCTCTGGGGACAGCTGCCGCTTATGAGGAACGACTAACATGGCCTTAAAAACACGACCTCTGCTGCATTGGCCTTGAATCAGACCCGGGTCTCCCGCGTGGCAGGCGAGAATTCTACCACTGAACCACCAATGCTCTATTTCTGCCTGAATTCTACGAATTTATGTAGAAAATGCATCTCTTCAACTGGGTAATATCGACCAATGCTAAAGCTGAACAACTGACAGACAAACTGATCAAGTTCCATGGGTATTTGATGAACTGATATGAGCAAAAGTGTCTCTGAGCAAAGGGGAGTGGGGGAGGTCAATATCAAAAGTGAGAGGCGTTAACTTCTGTGGCCACCAGCTCCCTTAAGAACCACAGGGCACCTCAGCCTCCTGGACTGCACCAGATTTGTCAGTTCTTGCTGGGAGTCATTACCCTGCTCTTCCAACAAGCCACTGTCCAACTGTGACCTTGTACCGCTGTCTTGGGGATCTTACATTACTTACCTTGCAGTTTATTCCACTTTCATGCAGGTCAGCATTGACCCTGGACATTTTTCTTCTGGTGTTTTTTAGAGACAACAAACAGGTCAGTTTACTCTCATTGGTTTCTTTAAGCATGACCTTTCTTGCCTGCAGCCTTTTTATTGCCTTCAGGAGTTTTTCACAGGTGCATGAGCCATAATTGCTGGTACTTCGTTGAACAAGCATGGAAAAGCATTGTCTAGAGTGCTTCCACTAGTTCCCTGTAAAACACTGATAAGTTGCCCACTTCTAAAGTAGCAAGATACACTGCTTTGCTTCTGCTGGGAATCGAACCTGGGTCTCCTGCGCGGGAAACAACAACTCTGACATTCAGCCACCAGTGAGAGAAGCTGCGCTGTGCTCGTGGCTCTGGGGACAGCTGCCGCTTATGAGGAACGACTAACATGGCCTTAAAAACACGACCTCTGCTGCATTGGCCGGGAATCGGACCCGGGTCTCCCGCGCGGCAGGCAAGAAATCTACCACTGAACCACCAATGCTCTATTTCTGCAAGAATTCTACGAATTTATGTGGAAAATGCATCTCTTCAACTGGGTAATATCGACCAATGCTAAAGCTGAACAACTGACAGACAAACTGATCAAGTTCCATGGGTATTTGATGAACTGATATGAGCAAAAGTGTCTCTGAGCAAAGGGGAGTGGGGGAGGTCAATATCAAAAGTGAGAGGCGTTAACTTCTGTGGCCACCAGCTCCCTTAAGAACCACAGGGCACCTCAGCCTCCTGGACTGCACCAGATTTGTCAGTTCTTGCTGGGAGTCATTACCCTGCTCTTCCAACAAGCCACTGTCCAACTGTGACCTTGTACCGCTGTCTTGGGGATCTTACATTACTTACCTTGCAGTTTATTCCACTTTCATGCAGGTCAGCATTGACCCTGGACATTTTTCTTCTGGTGTTTTTTAGAGACAACAAACAGGTCAGTTTACTCTCATTGGTTTCTTTAAGCATGACCTTTCTTGCCTGCAGCCTTTTTATTGCCTTCAGGAGTTTTTCACAGGTGCATGAGCCATAATTGCTTGTACTTCGTTGAACAAGCATGGAAAAGCATTGTCTAGAGTGCTTCCACTAGTTCCCTGTAAAACACTGATAAGTTGCCCACTTCTAAAGTAGCAAGATACACTGCTTTGCTTCTGCTGGGAATCGAACCTGGGTCTAATGCGTGGGAAACAACATCTCTGACATTCAGCCACTAGTGAGTGAAGCTGCGCTGTGCTCATGGCTCTGGGGACAGCTGCCGCTTATGAAGAACGACTAACATGGCCTTAAAAACACGACCTCTGCTGCATTGGCCGGGAATCGGACCCGGGTCTCCCGCGTGGCAGGCGAGAATTCTACCACTGAACCACCAATGCTCTATTTCTGCAAGAATTCTACGAATTTATGTGGAAAATGCATCTCTTCAACTGGGTAATATCGACCAATGCTAAAGCTGAACAACTGACAGACAAACTGATCAAGTTCCATGGGTATTTGATGAACTGATATGAGCAAAAGTGTCTCTGAGCAAAGGGGAGTGGGGGAGGTCAATATCAAAAGTGAGAGGCGTTAACTTCTGTGGCCACCAGCTCCCTTAAGAACCACAGGGCACCTCAGCCTCCTGGACTGCACCAGATTTGTCAGTTCTTGCTGGGAGTCATTACCCTGCTCTTCCAACAAGCCACTGTCCAACTGTGACCTTGTACCGCTGTCTTGGGGATCTTACATTACTTACCTTGCAGTTTATTCCACTTTCATGCAGGTCAGCATTGACCCTGGACATTTTTCTTCTGGTGTTTTTTAGAGACAACAAACAGGTCAGTTTACTCTCATTGGTTTCTTTAAGCATGACCTTTCTTGCCTGCAGCCTTTTTATTGCCTTCAGGAGTTTTTCACAGGTGCATGAGCCATAATTGCTTGTACTTCGTTGAACAAGCATGGAAAAGCATTGTCTAGAGTGCTTCCACTAGTTCCCTGTAAAACACTGATAAGTTGCCTACTTCTAAAGTAGCAAGATACACTGCTTTGCTTCTGCTGGGAATTGAACCTGGGTCTCCTGCGCGGGAAACAACAACTCTGACATTCAGCCACCAGTGAGTGAAGCTGCGCTGTACTCGTGGCTCTGGGGACAGCTGCCGCTTATGAAGAACGACTAACATGGCCTTAAAAACACGACCTCTGCTGCATTGGCCGGGAATCGGACCCGGGTCTCCCGCGTGGCAGGCGAGAATTCTACCACTGAACCACCAATGCTCTATTTCTGCCTGAATTCTACGAATTTATGTGGAAAATGCATCTCTTCAACTGGGTAATATCGACCAATGCTAAAGCTGAACAACTGACAGACAAACTGATCAAGTTCCATGGGTATTTGATGAACTGATATGAGCAAAAGTGTCTCTGAGCAAAGGGGAGTGGGGGAGGTCAATATCAAAAGTGAGAGGCGTTAACTTCTGTGGCCACCAGCTCCCTTAAGAACCACAGGGCACCTCAGCCTCCTGGACTGCACCAGATTTGTCAGTTCTTGCTGGGAGTCATTACCCTGCTCTTCCAACAAGCCACTGTCCAACTGTGACCTTGTAGCGCTGTCTTGGGGATCTTACATTACTTACCTTGCAGTTTATTCCACTTTCATGCAGGTCAGCATTGACCCTGGACATTTTTCTTCTGGTGTTTTTTAGAGACAACAAACAGGTCAGTTTACTCTCATTGGTTTCTTTAAGCATGACCTTTCTTGCCTGCAGCCTTTTTATTGCCTTCAGGAGTTTTTCACAGGTGCATGAGCCATAATTGCTTGTACTTCGTTGAACAAGCATGGAAAAGCATTGTCTAGAGTGCTTCCACTAGTTCCCTGTAAAACACTGATAAGTTGCCCACTTCTAAAGTAGCAAGATACACTGCTTTGCTTCTGCTGGGAATTGAACCTGGGTCTCCTGCGCGGGAAACAACAACTCTGACATTCAGCCACCAGTGAGAGAAGCTGCGCTGTGCTCGTGGCTCTGGGGACAGCTGCCGCTTATGAGGAACGACTAACATGGCCTTAAAAACACGACCTCTGCTGCATTGGCCGGGAATCGGACCCGGGTCTCCCGCGTGGCAGGCGAGAATTCTACCACTGAACCACCAATGCTCTATTTCTGCCTGAATTCTACGAATTTATGTGGAAAATGCATCTCTTCAACTGGGTAATATCGACCAATGCTAAAGCTGAACAACTGACAGACAAACTGATCAAGTTCCATGGGTATTTGATGAACTGATATGAGCAAAAGTGTCTCTGAGCAAAGGGGAGTGGGGGAGGTCAATATCAAAAGTGAGAGGCGTTAACTTCTGTGGCCACCAGCTCCCTTAAGAACCACAGGGCACCTCAGCCTCCTGGACTGCACCAGATTTGTCAGTTCTTGCTGGGAGTCATTACCCTGCTCTTCCAACAAGCCACTGTCCAACTGTGACCTTGTACCGCTGTCTTGGGGATCTTACATTACTTACCTTGCAGTTTATTCCACTTTCATGCAGGTCAGCATTGACCCTGGACATTTTTCTTCTGGTGTTTTTTAGAGACAACAAACAGGTCAGTTTACTCTCATTGGTTTCTTTAAGCATGACCTTTCTTGCCTGCAGCCTTTTTATTGCCTTCAGGAGTTTTTCACAGGTGCATGAGCCATAATTGCTTGTACTTCGTTGAACAAGCATGGAAAAGCATTGTCTAGAGTGCTTCCACTAGTTCCCTGTAAAACACTGATAAGTTGCCCACTTCTAAAGTAGCAAGATACACTGCTTTGCTTCTGCTGGGAATCGAACCTGGGTCTAATGCGTGGGAAACAACATCTCTGACATTCAGCCACTAGTGAGTGAAGCTGCGCTGTGCTCATGGCTCTGGGGACAGCTGCCGCTTATGAAGAACGACTAACATGGCCTTAAAAACACGACCTCTGCTGCATTGGCCGGGAATCGGACCCGGGTCTCCCGCGTGGCAGGCGAGAATTCTACCACTGAACCACCAATGCTCTATTTCTGCAAGAATTCTACGAATTTATGTGGAAAATGCATCTCTTCAACTGGGTAATATCGACCAATGCTAAAGCTGAACAACTGACAGACAAACTGATCAAGTTCCATGGGTATTTGATGAACTGATATGAGCAAAAGTGTCTCTGAGCAAAGGGGAGTGGGGGAGGTCAATATCAAAAGTGAGAGGCGTTAACTTCTGTGGCCACCAGCTCCCTTAAGAACCACAGGGCACCTCAGCCTCCTGGACTGCACCAGATTTGTCAGTTCTTGCTGGGAGTCATTACCCTGCTCTTCCAACAAGCCACTGTCCAACTGTGACCTTGTACCGCTGTCTTGGGGATCTTACATTACTTACCTTGCAGTTTATTCCACTTTCATGCAGGTCAGCATTGACCCTGGACATTTTTCTTCTGGTGTTTTTTAGAGACAACAAACAGGTCAGTTTACTCTCATTGGTTTCTTTAAGCATGACCTTTCTTGCCTGCAGCCTTTTTATTGCCTTCAGGAGTTTTTCACAGGTGCATGAGCCATAATTGCTTGTACTTCGTTGAACAAGCATGGAAAAGCATTGTCTAGAGTGCTTCCACTAGTTCCCTGTAAAACACTGATAAGTTGCCTACTTCTAAAGTAGCAAGATACACTGCTTTGCTTCTGCTGGGAATTGAACCTGGGTCTCCTGCGCGGGAAACAACAACTCTGACATTCAGCCACCAGTGAGTGAAGCTGCGCTGTACTCGTGGCTCTGGGGACAGCTGCCGCTTATGAAGAACGACTAACATGGCCTTAAAAACACGACCTCTGCTGCATTGGCCGGGAATCGGACCCGGGTCTCCCGCGTGGCAGGCGAGAATTCTACCACTGAACCACCAATGCTCTATTTCTGCCTGAATTCTACGAATTTATGTGGAAAATGCATCTCTTCAACTGGGTAATATCGACCAATGCTAAAGCTGAACAACTGACAGACAAACTGATCAAGTTCCATGGGTATTTGATGAACTGATATGAGCAAAAGTGTCTCTGAGCAAAGGGGAGTGGGGGAGGTCAATATCAAAAGTGAGAGGCGTTAACTTCTGTGGCCACCAGCTCCCTTAAGAACCACAGGGCACCTCAGCCTCCTGGACTGCACCAGATTTGTCAGTTCTTGCTGGGAGTCATTACCCTGCTCTTCCAACAAGCCACTGTCCAACTGTGACCTTGTAGCGCTGTCTTGGGGATCTTACATTACTTACCTTGCAGTTTATTCCACTTTCATGCAGGTCAGCATTGACCCTGGACATTTTTCTTCTGGTGTTTTTTAGAGACAACAAACAGGTCAGTTTACTCTCATTGGTTTCTTTAAGCATGACCTTTCTTGCCTGCAGCCTTTTTATTGCCTTCAGGAGTTTTTCACAGGTGCATGAGCCATAATTGCTTGTACTTCGTTGAACAAGCATGGAAAAGCATTGTCTAGAGTGCTTCCACTAGTTCCCTGTAAAACACTGATAAGTTGCCCACTTCTAAAGTAGCAAGATACACTGCTTTGCTTCTGCTGGGAATTGAACCTGGGTCTCCTGCGCGGGAAACAACAACTCTGACATTCAGCCACCAGTGAGAGAAGCTGCGCTGTGCTCGTGGCTCTGGGGACAGCTGCCGCTTATGAGGAACGACTAACATGGCCTTAAAAACACGACCTCTGCTGCATTGGCCGGGAATCGGACCCGGGTCTCCCGCGTGGCAGGCGAGAATTCTACCACTGAACCACCAATGCTCTATTTCTGCCTGAATTCTATGAATTTATGTGGAAAATGCATCTCTTCAACTGGGTAATATCGACCAATGCTAAAGCTGAACAACTGACAGACAAACTGATCAAGTTGCATGGGTATTTGATGAACTGATATGAGCAAAAGTGTCTCTGAGCAAAGGGGAGTGGGGGAGGTCAATATCAAAAGTGAGAGGCGTTAACTTCTGTGGCCACCAGCTCCCTTAAGAACCACAGGGCACCTCAGCCTCCTGGACTGCACCAGATTTGTCAGTTCTTGCTGGGAGTCATTACCCTGCTCTTCCAACAAGCCACTGTCCAACTGTGACCTTGTACCGCTGTCTTGGGGATCTTACATTACTTACCTTGCAGTTTATTCCACTTTCATGCAGGTCAGCATTGACCCTGGACATTTTTCTTCTGGTGTTTTTTAGAGACAACAAACAGGTCAGTTTACTCTCATTGGTTTCTTTAAGCATGACCTTTCTTGCCTGCAGCCTTTTTATTGCCTTCAGGAGTTTTTCACAGGTGCATGAGCCATAATTGCTTGTACTTCGTTGAACAAGCATGGAAAAGCATTGTCTAGAGTGCTTCCACTAGTTCCCTGTAAAACACTGATAAGTTGCCCACTTCTAAAGTAGCAAGATACACTGCTTTGCTTCTGCTGGGAATCGAACCTGGGTCTCCTGCGCGGGAAACAACAACTCTGACATTCAGCCACCAGTGAGAGAAGCTGCGCTGTGCTCGTGGCTCTGGGGACAGCTGCCGCTTATGAGGAACGACTAACATGGCCTTAAAAACACGACCTCTGCTGCATTGGCCGGGAATCGGACCCGGGTCTCCCACGTGGCAGGCGAGAATTCTACCACTGAACCACCAATGCTCTATTTCTGCAAGAATTCTACGAATTTATGTGGAAAATGCATCTCTTCAACTGGGTAATATCGACCAATGCTAAAGCTGAACAACTGACAGACAAACTGATCAAGTTGCATGGGTATTTGATGAACTGATATGAGCAAAAGTGTCTCTGAGCAAAGGGGAGTGGGGGAGGTCAATATCAAAAGTGAGAGGCGTTAACTTCTGTGGCCACCAGCTCCCTTAAGAACCACAGGGCACCTCAGCCTCCTGGACTGCACCAGATTTGTCAGTTCTTGCTGGGAGTCATTACCCTGCTCTTCCAACAAGCCACTGTCCAACTGTGACCTTGTACCGCTGTCTTGGGGATCTTACATTACTTACCTTGCAGTTTATTCCACTTTCATGCAGGTCAGCATTGACCCTGGACATTTTTCTTCTGGTGTTTTTTAGAGACAACAAACAGGTCAGTTTACTCTCATTGGTTTCTTTAAGCATGACCTTTCTTGCCTGCAGCCTTTTTATTGCCTTCAGGAGTTTTTCACAGGTGCATGAGCCATAATTGCTTGTACTTCGTTGAACAAGCATGGAAAAGCATTGTCTAGAGTGCTTCCACTAGTTCCCTGTAAAACACTGATAAGTTGCCCACTTCTAAAGTAGCAAGATACACTGCTTTGCTTCTGCTGGGAATTGAACCTGGGTCTCCTGCGCGGGAAACAACAACTCTGACATTCAGCCACCAGTGAGAGAAGCTGCGCTGTGCTCGTGGCTCTGGGGACAGCTGCCGCTTATGAGGAACGACTACCATGGCCTTAAAAACACGACCTCTGCTGCATTGGCCGGGAATCGGACCCGGGTCTCCCGCGTGGCAGGCGAGAATTCTACCACTGAACCACCAATGCTCTATTTCTGCCTGAATTCTACAAATTTATGTAGAAAATGCATCTCTTCAACTGGGTAATATCGACCAATGCTAAAGCTGAACAACTGACAGACAAACTGATCAAGTTCCATGGGTATTTGATGAACTGATATGAGCAAAAGTGTCTCTGAGCAAAGGGGAGTGGAGGAGGTCAATATCAAAAGTGAGAGGCGTTAACTTCTGTGGCCACCAGCTCCCTTATGAACCACAGGGCACCTCAGCCTCCTGGACTGCACCAGATTTGTCAGTTCTTGCTGGGAGTCATTACCCTGCTCTTCCAACAAGCCACTGTCCAACTGTGACCTTGTACCGCTGTCTTGGGGATCTTACATTACTTACCTTGCAGTTTATTCCACTTTCATGCAGATCAGCATTGACCCCCTGGACATTTTTCTTCTGGTGTTTTTTAGAGACAACAAACAGGTCAGTTTACTCTCATTGGTTTCTTTAAGCCTGACCTTTCTTGCCTGCAGCCTTTTTATTGCCTTCAGGAGTTTTTCACAGGTGCATGAGCCATAATTGCTTGTACTTCGTTGAACAAGCATGGAAAAGCATTGTCTAGAGTGCTTCCACTAGTTCCCTGTAAAACACTGATAAGTTGCCCACTTCTAAAGTAGCAAGATACACTGCTTTGCTTCTGCTGGGAATCGAACCTGGGTCTTCTGCGCGGGAAACAACATCTCTGACATTCAGCCACCAGTGAGTGAAGCTGCGCTGTGCTCATGGCTCTGGGGACAGCTGCCGCTTATGAAGAACGACTAACATGGCCTTAAAAACACGACCTCTGCTGCATTGGCCGGGAATCGGACCCGGGTCTCCCGCGTGGCAGGCGAGAATTCTACCACTGAACCACCAATGCTCTATTTCTGCAAGAATTCTACGAATTTATGTGGAAAATGCATCTCTTCAACTGGGTAATATCGACCAATGCTAAAGCTGAACAACTGACAGACAAACTGATCAAGTTCCATGGGTATTTGATGAACTGATATGAGCAAAAGTGTCTCTGAGCAAAGGGGAGTGGGGGAGGTCAATATCAAAAGTGAGAGGCGTTAACTTCTGTGGCCACCAGCTCCCTTAAGAACCACAGGGCACCTCAGCCTCCTGGACTGCACCAGATTTGTCAGTTCTTGCTGGGAGTCATTACCCTGCTCTTCCAACAAGCCACTGTCCAACTGTGACCTTGTAGCGCTGTCTTGGGGATCTTACATTACTTACCTTGCAGTTTATTCCACTTTCATGCAGGTCAGCATTGACCCTGGACATTTTTCTTCTGGTGTTTTTTAGAGACAACAAACAGGTCAGTTTACTCTCATTGGTTTCTTTAAGCATGACCTTTCTTGCCTGCAGCCTTTTTATTGCCTTCAGGAGTTTTTCACAGGTGCATGAGCCATAATTGCTTGTACTTCGTTGAACAAGCATGGAAAAGCATTGTCTAGAGTGCTTCCACTAGTTCCCTGTAAAACACTGATAAGTTGCCCACTTCTAAAGTAGCAAGATACACTGCTTTGCTTCTGCTGGGAATTGAACCTGGGTCTCCTGCGCGGGAAACAACAACTCTGACATTCAGCCACCAGTGAGTGAAGCTGCGCTGTACTCGTGGCTCTGGGGACAGCTGCCGCTTATGAAGAACGACTAACATGGCCTTAAAAACACGACCTCTGCTGCATTGGCCGGGAATCGGACCCGGGTCTCCCGCGTGGCAGGCGAGAATTCTACCACTGAACCACCAATGCTCTATTTCAGCCTGAATTCTACGAATTTATGTGGAAAATGCATCTCTTCAACTGGGTAATATCGACCAATGCTAAAGCTGAACAACTGACAGACAAACTGATCAAGTTCCATGGGTATTTGATGAACTGATATGAGCAAAAGTGTCTCTGAGCAAAGGGGAGTGGGGGAGGTCAATATCAAAAGTGAGAGGCGTTAACTTCTGTGGCCACCAGCTCCCTTAAGAACCACAGGGCACCTCAGCCTCCTGGACTGCACCAGATTTGTCAGTTCTTGCTGGGAGTCATTACCCTGCTCTTCCAACAAGCCACTGTCCAACTGTGACCTTGTAGCGCTGTCTTGGGGATCTTACATTACTTACCTTGCAGTTTATTCCACTTTCATGCAGGTCAGCATTGACCCTGGACATTTTTCTTCTGGTGTTTTTTAGAGACAACAAACAGGTCAGTTTACTCTCATTGGTTTCTTTAAGCATGACCTTTCTTGCCTGCAGCCTTTTTATTGCCTTCAGGAGTTTTTCACAGGTGCATGAGCCATAATTGCTTGTACTTCGTTGAACAAGCATGGAAAAGCATTGTCTAGAGTGCTTCCACTAGTTCCCTGTAAAACACTGATAAGTTGCCCACTTCTAAAGTAGCAAGATACACTGCTTTGCTTCTGCTGGGAATTGAACCTGGGTCTCCTGCGCGGGAAACAACAACTCTGACATTCAGCCACCAGTGAGAGAAGCTGCGCTGTGCTCGTGGCTCTGGGGACAGCTGCCGCTTATGAGGAACGACTAACATGGCCTTAAAAACACGACCTCTGCTGCATTGGCCGGGAATCGGACCCGGGTCTCCCGCGTGGCAGGCGAGAATTCTACCACTGAACCACCAATGCTCTATTTCTGCCTGAATTCTACGAATTTATGTGGAAAATGCATCTCTTCAACTGGGTAATATCGACCAATGCTAAAGCTGAACAACTGACAGACAAACTGATCAAGTTGCATGGGTATTTGATGAACTGATATGAGCAAAAGTGTCTCTGAGCAAAGGGGAGTGGGGGAGGTCAATATCAAAAGTGAGAGGCGTTAACTTCTGTGGCCACCAGCTCCCTTAAGAACCACAGGGCACCTCAGCCTCCTGGACTGCACCAGATTTGTCAGTTCTTGCTGGGAGTCATTACCCTGCTCTTCCAACAAGCCACTGTCCAACTGTGACCTTGTACCGCTGTCTTGGGGATCTTACATTACTTACCTTGCAGTTTATTCCACTTTCATGCAGGTCAGCATTGACCCTGGACATTTTTCTTCTGGTGTTTTTTAGAGACAACAAACAGGTCAGTTTACTCTCATTGGTTTCTTTAAGCATGACCTTTCTTGCCTGCAGCCTTTTTATTGCCTTCAGGAGTTTTTCACAGGTGCATGAGCCATAATTGCTTGTACTTCGTTGAACAAGCATGGAAAAGCATTGTCTAGAGTGCTTCCACTAGTTCCCTGTAAAACACTGATAAGTTGCCCACTTCTAAAGTAGCAAGATACACTGCTTTGCTTCTGCTGGGAATCGAACCTGGGTCTCCTGCGCGGGAAACAACAACTCTGACATTCAGCCACCAGTGAGAGAAGCTGCGCTGTGCTCGTGGCTCTGGGGACAGCTGCCGCTTATGAGGAACGACTAACATGGCCTTAAAAACACGACCTCTGCTGCATTGGCCGGGAATCGGACCCGGGTCTCCCGCGTGGCAGGCGAGAATTCTACCACTGAACCACCAATGCTCTATTTCTGCAAGAATTCTACGAATTTATGTGGAAAATGCATCTCTTCAACTGGGTAATATCGACCAATGCTAAAGCTGAACAACTGACAGACAAACTGATCAAGTTGCATGGGTATTTGATGAACTGATATGAGCAAAAGTGTCTCTGAGCAAAGGGGAGTGGGGGAGGTCAATATCAAAAGTGAGAGGCGTTAACTTCTGTGGCCACCAGCTCCCTTAAGAACCACAGGGCACCTCAGCCTCCTGGACTGCACCAGATTTGTCAGTTCTTGCTGGGAGTCATTACCCTGCTCTTCCAACAAGCCACTGTCCAACTGTGACCTTGTACCGCTGTCTTGGGGATCTTACATTACTTACCTTGCAGTTTATTCCACTTTCATGCAGGTCAGCATTGACCCTGGACATTTTTCTTCTGGTGTTTTTTAGAGACAACAAACAGGTCAGTTTACTCTCATTGGTTTCTTTAAGCATGACCTTTCTTGCCTGCAGCCTTTTTATTGCCTTCAGGAGTTTTTCACAGGTGCATGAGCCATAATTGCTTGTACTTCGTTGAACAAGCATGGAAAAGCATTGTCTAGAGTGCTTCCACTAGTTCCCTGTAAAACACTGATAAGTTGCCCACTTCTAAAGTAGCAAGATACACTGCTTTGCTTCTGCTGGGAATCGAACCTGGGTCTCCTGCGCGGGAAACAACAACTCTGACATTCAGCCACCAGTGAGAGAAGCTGCGCTGTGCTCGTGGCTCTGGGGACAGCTGCCGCTTATGAGGAACGACTAACATGGCCTTAAAAACACGACCTCTGCTGCATTGGCCGGGAATCGGACCCGGGTCTCCCACGTGGCAGGCGAGAATTCTACCACTGAACCACCAAAGCTCTATTTCTGCAAGAATTCTACGAATTTATGTGGAAAATGCATCTCTTCAACTGGGTAATATCGACCAATGCTAAAGCTGAACAACTGACAGACAAACTGATCAAGTTGCATGGGTATTTGATGAACTGATATGAGCAAAAGTGTCTCTGAGCAAAGGGGAGTGGGGGAGGTCAATATCAAAAGTGAGAGGCGTTAACTTCTGTGGCCACCAGCTCCCTTAAGAACCACAGGGCACCTCAGCCTCCTGGACTGCACCAGATTTGTCAGTTCTTGCTGGGAGTCATTACCCTGCTCTTCCAACAAGCCACTGTCCAACTGTGACCTTGTACCGCTGTCTTGGGGATCTTACATTACTTACCTTGCAGTTTATTCCACTTTCATGCAGGTCAGCATTGACCCTGGACATTTTTCTTCTGGTGTTTTTTAGAGATAACAAACAGGTCAGTTTACTCTCATTGGTTTCTTTAAGCATGACCTTTCTTGCCTGCAGCCTTTTTATTGCCTTCAGGAGTTTTTCACAGGTGCATGAGCCATAATTGCTTGTACTTCGTTGAACAAGCATGGAAAAGCATTGTCTAGAGTGCTTCCACTAGTTCCCTGTAAAACACTGATAAGTTGCCCACTTCTAAAGTAGCAAGATACACTGCTTTGCTTCTGCTGGGAATCGAACCTGGGTCTCCTGCGCGGGAAACAACAACTCTGACATTCAGCCACCAGTGAGAGAAGCTGCGCTGTGCTCGTGGCTCTGGGGACAGCTGCCGCTTATGAGTAACGACTAACATGGCCTTAAAAACACGACCTCTGCTGCATTGGCCGGGAATCGGACCCGGGTCTCCCGCGTGGCAGGCGAGAATTCTACCACTGAACCACCAATGCTCTATTTCTGCAAGAATTCTACGAATTTATGTGGAAAATGCATCTCTTCAACTGGGTAATATCGACCAATGCTAAAGCTGAACAACTGACAGACAAACTGATCAAGTTGCATGGGTATTTGATGAACTGATATGAGCAAAAGTGTCTCTGAGCAAAGGGGAGTGGGGGAGGTCAATATCAAAAGTGAGAGGCGTTAACTTCTGTGGCCACCAGCTCCCTTAAGAACCACAGGGCACCTCAGCCTCCTGGACTGCACCAGATTTGTCAGTTCTTGCTGGGAGTCATTACCCTGCTCTTCCAACAAGCCACTGTCCAACTGTGACCTTGTACCGCTGTCTTGGGGATCTTACATTACTTACCTTGCAGTTTATTCCACTTTCATGCAGGTCAGCATTGACCCTGGACATTTTTCTTCTGGTGTTTTTTAGAGACAACAAACAGGTCAGTTTACTCTCATTGGTTTCTTTAAGCATGACCTTTCTTGCCTGCAGCCTTTTTATTGCCTTCAGGAGTTTTTCACAGGTGCATGAGCCATAATTGCTTGTACTTCGTTGAACAAGCATGGAAAAGCATTGTCTAGAGTGCTTCCACTAGTTCCCTGTAAAACACTGATAAGTTGCCCACTTCTAAAGTAGCAAGATACACTGCTTTGCTTCTGCTGGGAATCGAACCTGGGTCTCCTGCGCGGGAAACAACAACTCTGACATTCAGCCACCAGTGAGAGAAGCTGCGCTGTGCTCGTGGCTCTGGGGACAGCTGCCGCTTATGAGGAACGACTAACATGGCCTTAAAAACACGACCTCTGCTGCATTGGCCGGGAATCGGACCCGGGTCTCCCACGTGGCAGGCGAGAATTCTACCACTGAACCACCAATGCTCTATTTCTGCAAGAATTCTACGAATTTATGTGGAAAATGCATCTCTTCAACTGGGTAATATCGACCAATGCTAAAGCTGAACAACTGACAGACAAACTGATCAAGTTGCATGGGTATTTGATGAACTGATATGAGCAAAAGTGTCTCTGAGCAAAGGGGAGTGGGGGAGGTCAATATCAAAAGTGAGAGGCGTTAACTTCTGTGGCCACCAGCTCCCTTAAGAACCACAGGGCACCTCAGCCTCCTGGACTGCACCAGATTTGTCAGTTCTTGCTGGGAGTCATTACCCTGCTCTTCCAACAAGCCACTGTCCAACTGTGACCTTGTACCGCTGTCTTGGGGATCTTACATTACTTACCTTGCAGTTTATTCCACTTTCATGCAGGTCAGCATTGACCCTGGACATTTTTCTTCTGGTGTTTTTTAGAGACAACAAACAGGTCAGTTTACTCTCATTGGTTTCTTTAAGCATGACCTTTCTTGCCTGCAGCCTTTTTATTGCCTTCAGGAGTTTTTCACAGGTGCATGAGCCATAATTGCTTGTACTTCGTTGAACAAGCATGGAAAAGCATTGTCTAGAGTGCTTCCACTAGTTCCCTGTAAAACACTGATAAGTTGCCCACTTCTAAAGTAGCAAGATACACTGCTTTGCTTCTGCTGGGAATTGAACCTGGGTCTCCTGCGCGGGAAACAACAACTCTGACATTCAGCCACCAGTGAGAGAAGCTGCGCTGTGCTCGTGGCTCTGGGGACAGCTGCCGCTTATGAGGAACGACTAACATGGCCTTAAAAACACGACCTCTGCTGCATTGGCCGGGAATCGGACCCGGGTCTCCCGCGTGGCAGGCGAGAATTCTACCACTGAACCACCAATGCTCTATTTCTGCAAGAATTCTACGAATTTATGTGGAAAATGCATCTCTTCAACTGGGTAATATCGACCAATGCTAAAGCTGAACAACTGACAGACAAACTGATCAAGTTCCATGGGTATTTGATGAACTGATATGAGCAAAAGTGTCTCTGAGCAAAGGGGAGTGGGGGAGGTCAATATCAAAAGTGAGAGGCGTTAACTTCTGTGGCCACCAGCTCCCTTAAGAACCACAGGGCACCTCAGCCTCCTGGACTGCACCAGATTTGTCAGTTCTTGCTGGGAGTCATTACCCTGCTCTTCCAACAAGCCACTGTCCAACTGTGACCTTGTAGCGCTGTCTTGGGGATCTTACATTACTTACCTTGCAGTTTATTCCACTTTCATGCAGGTCAGCATTGACCCTGGACATTTTTCTTCTGGTGTTTTTTAGAGACAACAAACAGGTCAGTTTACTCTCATTGGTTTCTTTAAGCATGACCTTTCTTGCCTGCAGCCTTTTTATTGCCTTCAGGAGTTTTTCACAGGTGCATGAGCCATAATTGCTTGTACTTCGTTGAACAAGCATGGAAAAGCATTGTCTAGAGTGCTTCCACTAGTTCCCTGTAAAACACTGATAAGTTGCCCACTTCTAAAGTAGCAAGATACACTGCTTTGCTTCTGCTGGGAATTGAACCTGGGTCTCCTGCGCGGGAAACAACAACTCTGACATTCAGCCACCAGTGAGTGAAGCTGCGCTGTACTCGTGGCTCTGGGGACAGCTGCCGCTTATGAAGAACGACTAACATGGCCTTAAAAACACGACCTCTGCTGCATTGGCCGGGAATCGGACCCGGGTCTGCCGCGTGGCAGGCGAGAATTCTACCACTGAACCACCAATGCTCTATTTCTGCAAGAATTCTACGAATTTATGTGGAAAATGCATCTCTTCAACTGGGTAATATCGACCAATGCTAAAGCTGAACAACTGACAGACAAACTGATCAAGTTCCATGGGTATTTGATGAACTGATATGAGCAAAAGTGTCTCTGAGCAAAGGGGAGTGGGGGAGGTCAATATCAAAAGTGAGAGGCGTTAACTTCTGTGGCCACCAGCTCCCTTAAGAACCACAGGGCACCTCAGCCTCCTGGACTGCACCAGATTTGTCAGTTCTTGCTGGGAGTCATTACCCTGCTCTTCCAACAAGCCACTGTCCAACTGTGACCTTGTACCGCTGTCTTGGGGATCTTACATTACTTACCTTGCAGTTTATTCCACTTTCATGCAGGTCAGCATTGACCCTGGACATTTTTCTTCTGGTGTTTTTTAGAGACAACAAACAGGTCAGTTTACTCTCATTGGTTTCTTTAAGCATGACCTTTCTTGCCTGCAGCCTTTTTATTGCCTTCAGGAGTTTTTCACAGGTGCATGAGCCATAATTGCTTGTACTTCGTTGAACAAGCATGGAAAAGCATTGTCTAGAGTGCTTCCACTAGTTCCCTGTAAAACACTGATAAGTTGCCCACTTCTAAAGTAGCAAGATACACTGCTTTGCTTCTGCTGGGAATCGAACCTGGGTCTCCTGCGCGGGAAACAACAACTCTGACATTCAGCCACCAGTGAGAGAAGCTGCGCTGTGCTCGTGGCTCTGGGGACAGCTGCCGCTTATGAGGAACGACTAACATGGCCTTAAAAACACGACCTCTGCTGCATTGGCCGGGAATCGGACCCGGGTCTCCCACGTGGCAGGCGAGAATTCTACCACTGAACCACCAATGCTCTATTTCTGCAAGAATTCTACGAATTTATGTGGAAAATGCATCTCTTCAACTGGGTAATATCGACCAATGCTAAAGCTGAACAACTGACAGACAAACTGATCAAGTTGCATGGGTATTTGATGAACTGATATGAGCAAAAGTGTCTCTGAGCAAAGGGGAGTGGGGGAGGTCAATATCAAAAGTGAGAGGCGTTAACTTCTGTGGCCACCAGCTCCCTTAAGAACCACAGGGCACCTCAGCCTCCTGGACTGCACCAGATTTGTCAGTTCTTGCTGGGAGTCATTACCCTGCTCTTCCAACAAGCCACTGTCCAACTGTGACCTTGTACCGCTGTCTTGGGGATCTTACATTACTTACCTTGCAGTTTATTCCACTTTCATGCAGGTCAGCATTGACCCTGGACATTTTTCTTCTGGTGTTTTTTAGAGACAACAAACAGGTCAGTTTACTCTCATTGGTTTCTTTAAGCATGACCTTTCTTGCCTGCAGCCTTTTTATTGCCTTCAGGAGTTTTTCACAGGTGCATGAGCCATAATTGCTTGTACTTCGTTGAACAAGCATGGAAAAGCATTGTCTAGAGTGCTTCCACTAGTTCCCTGTAAAACACTGATAAGTTGCCCACTTCTAAAGTAGCAAGATACACTGCTTTGCTTCTGCTGGGAATTGAACCTGGGTCTCCTGCGCGGGAAACAACAACTCTGACATTCAGCCACCAGTGAGAGAAGCTGCGCTGTGCTCGTGGCTCTGGGGACAGCTGCCGCTTATGAGGAACGACTACCATGGCCTTAAAAACACGACCTCTGCTGCATTGGCCGGGAATCGGACCCGGGTCTCCCGCGTGGCAGGCGAGAATTCTACCACTGAACCACCAATGCTCTATTTCTGCCTGAATTCTACAAATTTATGTAGAAAATGCATCTCTTCAACTGGGTAATATCGACCAATGCTAAAGCTGAACAACTGACAGACAAACTGATCAAGTTCCATGGGTATTTGATGAACTGATATGAGCAAAAGTGTCTCTGAGCAAAGGGGAGTGGAGGAGGTCAATATCAAAAGTGAGAGGCGTTAACTTCTGTGGCCACCAGCTCCCTTATGAACCACAGGGCACCTCAGCCTCCTGGACTGCACCAGATTTGTCAGTTCTTGCTGGGAGTCATTACCCTGCTCTTCCAACAAGCCACTGTCCAACTGTGACCTTGTACCGCTGTCTTGGGGATCTTACATTACTTACCTTGCAGTTTATTCCACTTTCATGCAGATCAGCATTGACCCCCTGGACATTTTTCTTCTGGTGTTTTTTAGAGACAACAAACAGGTCAGTTTACTCTCATTGGTTTCTTTAAGCCTGACCTTTCTTGCCTGCAGCCTTTTTATTGCCTTCAGGAGTTTTTCACAGGTGCATGAGCCATAATTGCTTGTACTTCGTTGAACAAGCATGGAAAAGCATTGTCTAGAGTGCTTCCACTAGTTCCCTGTAAAACACTGATAAGTTGCCCACTTCTAAAGTAGCAAGATACACTGCTTTGCTTCTGCTGGGAATCGAACCTGGGTCTTCTGCGCGGGAAACAACATCTCTGACATTCAGCCACCAGTGAGTGAAGCTGCGCTGTGCTCATGGCTCTGGGGACAGCTGCCGCTTATGAAGAACGACTAACATGGCCTTAAAAACACGACCTCTGCTGCATTGGCCGGGAATCGGACCCGGGTCTCCCGCGTGGCAGGCGAGAATTCTACCACTGAACCACCAATGCTCTATTTCTGCAAGAATTCTACGAATTTATGTGGAAAATGCATCTCTTCAACTGGGTAATATCGACCAATGCTAAAGCTGAACAACTGACAGACAAACTGATCAAGTTCCATGGGTATTTGATGAACTGATATGAGCAAAAGTGTCTCTGAGCAAAGGGGAGTGGGGGAGGTCAATATCAAAAGTGAGAGGCGTTAACTTCTGTGGCCACCAGCTCCCTTAAGAACCACAGGGCACCTCAGCCTCCTGGACTGCACCAGATTTGTCAGTTCTTGCTGGGAGTCATTACCCTGCTCTTCCAACAAGCCACTGTCCAACTGTGACCTTGTAGCGCTGTCTTGGGGATCTTACATTACTTACCTTGCAGTTTATTCCACTTTCATGCAGGTCAGCATTGACCCTGGACATTTTTCTTCTGGTGTTTTTTAGAGACAACAAACAGGTCAGTTTACTCTCATTGGTTTCTTTAAGCATGACCTTTCTTGCCTGCAGCCTTTTTATTGCCTTCAGGAGTTTTTCACAGGTGCATGAGCCATAATTGCTTGTACTTCGTTGAACAAGCATGGAAAAGCATTGTCTAGAGTGCTTCCACTAGTTCCCTGTAAAACACTGATAAGTTGCCCACTTCTAAAGTAGCAAGATACACTGCTTTGCTTCTGCTGGGAATTGAACCTGGGTCTCCTGCGCGGGAAACAACAACTCTGACATTCAGCCACCAGTGAGTGAAGCTGCGCTGTACTCGTGGCTCTGGGGACAGCTGCCGCTTATGAAGAACGACTAACATGGCCTTAAAAACACGACCTCTGCTGCATTGGCCGGGAATCGGACCCGGGTCTGCCGCGTGGCAGGCGAGAATTCTACCACTGAACCACCAATGCTCTATTTCTGCAAGAATTCTATGAATTTATGTGGAAAATGCATCTCTTCAACTGGGTAATATCGACCAATGCTAAAGCTGAACAACTGACAGACAAACTGATCAAGTTCCATGGGTATTTGATGAACTGATATGAGCAAAAGTGTCTCTGAGCAAAGGGGAGTGGGGGAGGTCAATATCAAAAGTGAGAGGCGTTAACTTCTGTGGCCACCAGCTCCCTTAAGAACCACAGGGCACCTCAGCCTCCTGGACTGCACCAGATTTGTCAGTTCTTGCTGGGAGTCATTACCCTGCTCTTCCAACAAGCCACTGTCCAACTGTGACCTTGTACCGCTGTCTTGGGGATCTTACATTACTTACCTTGCAGTTTATTCCACTTTCATGCAGGTCAGCATTGACGCTGGACATTTTTCTTCTGGTGTTTTTTAGAGACAACAAACAGGTCAGTTTACTCTCATTGGTTTCTTTAAGCATGACCTTTCTTGCCTGCAGCCTTTTTATTGCCTTCAGGAGTTTTTCACAGGTGCATGAGCCATAATTGCTTGTACTTCGTTGAACAAGCATGGAAAAGCATTGTCTAGAGTGCTTCCACTAGTTCCCTGTAAAACACTGATAAGTTGCCCACTTCTAAAGTAGCAAGATACACTGCTTTGCTTCTGCTGGGAATTGAACCTGGGTCTCCTGCGTGGGAAACAACAACTCTGACATTCAGCCACCAGTGAGAGAAGCTGCGCTGTGCTCGTGGCTCTGGGGACAGCTGCCGCTTATGAGGAACGACTAACATGGCCTTAAAAACACGACCTCTGCTGCATTGGCCGGGAATCGGACCCGGGTCTCCCGCGTGGCAGGCGAGAATTCTACCACTGAACCACCAATGCTCTATTTCTGCAAGAATTCTACGAATTTATGTGGAAAATGCATCTCTTCAACTGGGTAATATCGACCAATGCTAAAGCTGAACAACTGACAGACAAACTGATCAAGTTCCATGGGTATTTGATGAACTGATATGAGCAAAAGTGTCTCTGAGCAAAGGGGAGTGGGGGAGGTCAATATCAAAAGTGAGAGGCGTTAACTTCTGTGGCCACCAGCTCCCTTAAGAACCACAGGGCACCTCAGCCTCCTGGACTGCACCAGATTTGTCAGTTCTTGCTGGGAGTCATTACCCTGCTCTTCCAACAAGCCACTGTCCAACTGTGACCTTGTACCGCTGTCTTGGGGATCTTACATTACTTACCTTGCAGTTTATTCCACTTTCATGCAGGTCAGCATTGACCCTGGACATTTTTCTTCTGGTGTTTTTTAGAGACAACAAACAGGTCAGTTTACTCTCATTGGTTTCTTTAAGCATGACCTTTCTTGCCTGCAGCCTTTTTATTGCCTTCAGGAGTTTTTCACAGGTGCATGAGCCATAATTGCTTGTACTTCGTTGAACAAGCATGGAAAAGCATTGTCTAGAGTGCTTCCACTAGTTCCCTGTAAAACACTGATAAGTTGCCCACTTCTAAAGTAGCAAGATACACTGCTTTGCTTCTGCTGGGAATCGAACCTGGGTCTCCTGCGTGGGAAACAACAACTCTGACATTCAGCCACCAGTGAGAGAAGCTGCGCTGTGCTCGTGGCTCTGGGGACAGCTGCCGCTTATGAGGAACGACTAACATGGCCTTAAAAACACGACCTCTGCTGCATTGGCCGGGAATCGGACCCGGGTCTCCCGCGTGGCAGGCGAGAATTCTACCACTGAACCACCAATGCTCTATTTCTGCAAGAATTCTACGAATTTATGTGGAAAATGCATCTCTTCAACTGGGTAATATCGACCAATGCTAAAGCTGAACAACTGACAGACAAACTGATCAAGTTCCATGGGTATTTGATGAACTGATATGAGCAAAAGTGTCTCTGAGCAAAGGGGAGTGGAGGAGGTCAATATCGAAAGTGAGAGGCGTTAACTTCTGTGGCCACCAGCTCCCTTATGAACCACAGGGCACCTCAGCCTCCTGGACTGCACCAGATTTGTCAGTTCTTGCTGGGAGTCATTACCCTGCTCTTCCAACAAGCCACTGTCCAACTGTGACCTTGTACCGCTGTCTTGGGGATCTTACATTACTTACCTTGCAGTTTATTCCACTTTCATGCAGATCAGCATTGACCCCCTGGACATTTTTCTTCTGGTGTTTTTTAGAGACAACAAACAGGTCAGTTTACTCTCATTGGTTTCTTTAAGCCTGACCTTTCTTGCCTGCAGCCTTTTTATTGCCTTCAGGAGTTTTTCACAGGTGCATGAGCCATAATTGCTTGTACTTCGTTGAACAAGCATGGAAAAGCATTGTCTAGAGTGCTTCCACTAGTTCCCTGTAAAACACTGATAAGTTGCCCACTTCTAAAGTAGCAAGATACACTGCTTTGCTTCTGCTGGGAATCGAACCTGGGTCTTCTGCGCGGGAAACAACATCTCTGACATTCAGCCACCAGTGAGTGAAGCTGCGCTGTGCTCATGGCTCTGGGGAAAGCTGCCGCTTATGAAGAACGACTAACATGGCCTTAAAAACACGACCTCTGCTGCATTGGCCGGGAATCGGACCCGGGTCTCCCGCGTGGCAGGCGAGAATTCTACCGCTGAACCACCAATGCTCTATTTCTGCAAGAATTCTATGAATTTATGTGGAAAATGCATCTCTTCAACTGGGTAATATCGACCAATGCTAAAGCTGAACAACTGACAGAGAAACTGATCAAGTTCCATGGGTATTTGATGAACTGATATGAGCAAAAGTGTCTCTGAGCAAAGGGGAGTGGGGGAGGTCAATATCAAAAGTGAGAGGCGTTAACTTCTGTGGCCACCAGCTCCCTTAAGAACCACAGGGCACCTCAGCCTCCTGGACTGCACCAGATTTGTCAGTTCTTGCTGGGAGTCATTACCCTGCTCTTCCAACAAGCCACTGTCCAACTATGACCTTGTAGCGCTGTCTTGGGGATCTTACATTACTTACCTTGCAGTTTATTCCACTTTCATGCAGGTCAGCATTGACCCTGGACATTTTTCTTCTGGTGTTTTTTAGAGACAACAAACAGGTCAGTTTACTCTCATTGGTTTCTTTAAGCATGACCTTTCTTGCCTGCAGCCTTTTTATTGCCTTCAGGAGTTTTTCACAGGTGCATGAGCCATAATTGCTTGTACTTCGTTGAACAAGCATGGAAAAGCATTGTCTAGAGTGCTTCCACTAGTTCCCTGTAAAACACTGATAAGTTGCCCACTTCTAAAGTAGCAAGATACACTGCTTTGCTTCTGCTGGGAATTGAACCTGGGTCTCCTGCGCGGGAAACAACAACTCTGACATTCAGCCACCAGTGAGAGAAGCTGCGCTGTGCTCGTGGCTCTGGGGACAGCTGCCGCTTATGAGGAACGACTAACATGGCCTTAAAAACACGACCTCTGCTGCATTTGCCGGGAATCGGACCCGGGTCTCCCGCGTGGCAGGCGAGAATTCTACCACTGAACCACCAATGCTCTATTTCTGCAAGAATTCTACGAATTTATGTGTAAAATGCATCTCTTCAACTGGGTAATATCGACCAATGCTAAAGCTGAACAACTGACAGACAAACTGATCAAGTTGCATGGGTATTTGATGAACTGATATGAGCAAAAGTGTCTCTGAGCAAAGGGGAGTGGGGGAGGTCAATATCAAAAGTGAGAGGCGTTAACTTCTGTGGCCACCAGCTCCCTTAAGAACCACAGGGCACCTCAGCCTCCTGGACTGCACCAGATTTGTCAGTTCTTGCTGGGAGTCATTACCCTGCTCTTCCAACAAGCCACTGTCCAACTGTGACCTTGTACCGCTGTCTTGGGGATCTTACATTACTTACCTTGCAGTTTATTCCACTTTCATGCAGGTCAGCATTGACCCTGGACATTTTTCTTCTGGTGTTTTTTAGAGACAACAAACAGGTCAGTTTACTCTCATTGGTTTCTTTAAGCATGACCTTTCTTGCCTGCAGCCTTTTTATTGCCTTCAGGAGTTTTTCACAGGTGCATGAGCCATAATTGCTTGTACTTCGTTGAACAAGCATGGAAAAGCATTGTCTAGAGTGCTTCCACTAGTTCCCTGTAAAACACTGATAAGTTGCCCACTTCTAAAGTAGCAAGATACACTGCTTTGCTTCTGCTGGGAATTGAACCTGGGTCTCCTGCGCGGGAAACAACAACTCTGACATTCAGCCACCAGTGAGAGAAGCTGCGCTGTGCTCGTGGCTCTGGGGACAGCTGCCGCTTATGAGGAACGACTAACATGGCCTTAAAAACACGACCTCTGCTGCATTGGCCGGGAATCGGACCCGGGTCTCCCGCGTGGCAGGCGAGAATTCTACCACTGAACCACCAATGCTCTATTTCTGCAAGAATTCTACGAATTTATGTGGAAAATGCATCTCTTCAACTGGGTAATATCGACCAATGCTAAAGCTGAACAACTGACAGACAAACTGATCAAGTTGCATGGGTATTTGATGAACTGATATGAGCAAAAGTGTCTCTGAGCAAAGGGGAGTGGGGGAGGTCAATATCAAAAGTGAGAGGCGTTAACTTCTGTGGCCACCAGCTCCCTTAAGAACCACAGGGCACCTCAGCCTCCTGGACTGCACCAGATTTGTCAGTTCTTGCTGGGAGTCATTACCCTGCTCTTCCAACAAGCCACTGTCCAACTGTGACCTTGTACCGCTGTCTTGGGGATCTTACATTACTTACCTTGCAGTTTATTCCACTTTCATGCAGGTCAGCATTGACCCTGGACATTTTTCTTCTGGTGTTTTTTAGAGACAACAAACAGGTCAGTTTACTCTCATTGGTTTCTTTAAGCATGATCTTTCTTGCCTGCAGCCTTTTTATTGCCTTCAGGAGTTTTTCACAGGTGCATGAGCCATAATTGCTTGTACTTCGTTGAACAAGCATAGAAAAGCATTGTCTAGAGTGATTCCACTAGTTCCCTGTAAAACACTGATAAGTTGCCCACTTCTAAAGTAGCAAGATACACTGCTTTGCTTCTGCTGGGAATTGAACCTGGGTCTCCTGCGCGGGAAACAACAACTCTGACATTCAGCCACCAGTGAGAGAAGCTGCGCTGTGCTCGTGGCTCTGGGGACAGCTGCCGCTTATGAGGAACGACTAACATGGCCTTAAAAACACGACCTCTGCTGCATTGGCCGGGAATCGGACCCGGGTCTCCCGCGTGGCAGGCGAGAATTCTACCACTGAACCACCAATGCTCTATTTCTGCCTGAATTCTACGAATTTATGTAGAAAATGCATCTCTTCAACTGGGTAATATCGACCAATGCTAAAGCTGAACAACTGACAGACAAACTGATCAAGTTCCATGGGTATTTGATGAACTGATATGAGCAAAAGTGTCTCTGAGCAAAGGGGAGTGGGGGAGGTCAATATCAAAAGTGAGAGGCGTTAACTTCTGTGGCCACCAGCTCCCTTAAGAACCACAGGGCACCTCAGCCTCCTGGACTGCACCAGATTTGTCAGTTCTTGCTGGGAGTCATTACCCTGCTCTTCCAACAAGCCACTGTCCAACTGTGACCTTGTACCGCTGTCTTGGGGATCTTACATTACTTACCTTGCAGTTTATTCCACTTTCATGCAGGTCAGCATTGACCCTGGACATTTTTCTTCTGGTGTTTTTTAGAGACAACAAACAGGTCAGTTTACTCTCATTGGTTTCTTTAAGCATGACCTTTCTTGCCTGCAGCCTTTTTATTGCCTTCAGGAGTTTTTCACAGGTGCATGAGCCATAATTGCTTGTACTTCGTTGAACAAGCATGGAAAAGCATTGTCTAGAGTGCTTCCACTAGTTCCCTGTAAAACACTGATAAGTTGCCCACTTCTAAAGTAGCAAGATACACTGCTTTGCTTCTGCTGGGAATCGAACCTGGGTCTCCTGCGCAGGAAACAACAACTCTGACATTCAGCCACCAGTGAGAGAAGCTGCGCTGTGCTCGTGGCTCTGGGGACAGCTGCCGCTTATGAGGAACGACTAACATGGCCTTAAAAACACGACCTCTGCTGCATTGGCCGGGAATCGGACCCGGGTCTCCCGCGCGGCAGGCAAGAAATCTACCACTGAACCACCAATGCTCTATTTCTGCAAGAATTCTACGAATTTATGTGGAAAATGCATCTCTTCAACTGGGTAATATCGACCAATGCTAAAGCTGAACAACTGACAGACAAACTGATCAAGTTCCATGGGTATTTGATGAACTGATATGAGCAAAAGTGTCTCTGAGCAAAGGGGAGTGGGGGAGGTCAATATCAAAAGTGAGAGGCGTTAACTTCTGTGGCCACCAGCTCCCTTAAGAACCACAGGGCACCTCAGCCTCCTGGACTGCACCAGATTTGTCAGTTCTTGCTGGGAGTCATTACCCTGCTCTTCCAACAAGCCACTGTCCAACTGTGACCTTGTACCGCTGTCTTGGGGATCTTACATTACTTACCTTGCAGTTTATTCCACTTTCATGCAGGTCAGCATTGACCCTGGACATTTTTCTTCTGGTGTTTTTTAGAGACAACAAACAGGTCAGTTTACTCTCATTGGTTTCTTTAAGCATGACCTTTCTTGCCTGCAGCCTTTTTATTGCCTTCAGGAGTTTTTCACAGGTGCATGAGCCATAATTGCTTGTACTTCGTTGAACAAGCATGGAAAAGCATTGTCTAGAGTGCTTCCACTAGTTCCCTGTAAAACACTGATAAGTTGCCCACTTCTAAAGTAGCAAGATACACTGCTTTGCTTCTGCTGGGAATCGAACCTGGGTCTAATGCGTGGGAAACAACATCTCTGACATTCAGCCACTAGTGAGTGAAGCTGCGCTGTGCTCATGGCTCTGGGGACAGCTGCCGCTTATGAAGAACGACTAACATGGCCTTAAAAACACGACCTCTGCTGCATTGGCCGGGAATCGGACCCGGGTCTCCCGCGTGGCAGGCGAGAATTCTACCACTGAACCACCAATGCTCTATTTCTGCCTGAATTCTACGAATTTATGTGGAAAATGCATCTCTTCAACTGGGTAATATCGACCAATGCTAAAGCTGAACAACTGACAGACAAACTGATCAAGTTCCATGGGTATTTGATGAACTGATATGAGCAAAAGTGTCTCTGAGCAAAGGGGAGTGGGGGAGGTCAATATCAAAAGTGAGAGGCGTTAACTTCTGTGGCCACCAGCTCCCTTAAGAACCACAGGGCACCTCAGCCTCCTGGACTGCACCAGATTTGTCAGTTCTTGCTGGGAGTCATTACCCTGCTCTTCCAACAAGCCACTGTCCAACTGTGACCTTGTACCGCTGTCTTGGGGATCTTACATTACTTACCTTGCAGTTTATTCCACTTTCATGCAGGTCAGCATTGACCCTGGACATTTTTCTTCTGGTGTTTTTTAGAGACAACAAACAGGTCAGTTTACTCTCATTGGTTTCTTTAAGCATGACCTTTCTTGCCTGCAGCCTTTTTATTGCCTTCAGGAGTTTTTCACATGTGCATGAGCCATAATTGCTTGTACTTCGTTGAACAAGCATGGAAAAGCATTGTCTAGAGTGCTTCCACTAGTTCCCTGTAAAACACTGATAAGTTGCCCACTTCTAAAGTAGCAAGATACACTGCTTTGCTTCTGCTGGGAATTGAACCTGGGTCTCCTGCGCGGGAAACAACAACTCTGACATTCAGCCACCAGTGAGTGAAGCTGCGCTGTACTCGTGGCTCTGGGGACAGCTGCCGCTTATGAAGAACGACTAACATGGCCTTAAAAACACGACCTCTGCTGCATTGGCCGGGAACCGGACCCGGGTCTCCCGCGTGGCAGGCGAGAATTCTACCACTGAACCACCAATGCTCTATTTCTGCCTGAATTCTACAAATTTATGTGGAAAATGCATCTCTTCAACTGGGTAATATCGACCAATGCTAAAGCTGAACAACTGACAGACAAACTGATCAAGTTCCATGGGTATTTGATGAACTGATATGAGCAAAAGTGTCTCTGAGCAAAGGGGAGTGGGGGAGGTCAATATCAAAAGTGAGAGGCGTTAACTTCTGTGGCCACCAGCTCCCTTAAGAACCACAGGGCACCTCAGCCTCCTGGACTGCACCAGATTTGTCAGTTCTTGCTGGGAGTCATTACCCTGCTCTTCCAACAAGCCACTGTCCAACTGTGACCTTGTAGCGCTGTCTTGGGGATCTTACATTACTTACCTTGCAGTTTATTCCACTTTCATGCAGGTCAGCATTGACCCTGGACATTTTTCTTCTGGTGTTTTTTAGAGACAACAAACAGGTCAGTTTACTCTCATTGGTTTCTTTAAGCATGACCTTTCTTGCCTGCAGCCTTTTTATTGCCTTCAGGAGTTTTTCACAGGTGCATGAGCCATAATTGCTTGTACTTCATTGAACAAGCATGGAAAAGCATTGTCTAGAGTGCTTCCACTAGTTCCCTGTAAAACACTGATAAGTTGCCCACTTCTAAAGTAGCAAGATACACTGCTTTGCTTCTGCTGGGAATTGAACCTGGGTCTCCTGCGCGGGAAACAACAACTCTGACATTCAGCCACCAGTGAGAGAAGCTGCGCTGTGCTCGTGGCTCTGGGGACAGCTGCCGCTTATGAGGAACGACTAACATGGCCTTAAAAACACGACCTCTGCTGCATTGGCCGGGAATCGGACCCGGGTCTCCCGCGTGGCAGGCGAGAATTCTACCACTGAACCACCAATGCTCTATTTCTGCCTGAATTCTATGAATTTATGTGGAAAATGCATCTCTTCAACTGGGTAATATCGACCAATGCTAAAGCTGAACAACTGACAGACAAACTGATCAAGTTGCATGGGTATTTGATGAACTGATATGAGCAAAAGTGTCTCTGAGCAAAGGGGAGTGGGGGAGGTCAATATCAAAAGTGAGAGGCGTTAACTTCTGTGGCCACCAGCTCCCTTAAGAACCACAGGGCACCTCAGCCTCCTGGACTGCACCAGATTTGTCAGTTCTTGCTGGGAGTCATTACCCTGCTCTTCCAACAAGCCACTGTCCAACTGTGACCTTGTACCGCTGTCTTGGGGATCCTACATTACTTACCTTGCAGTTTATTCCACTTTCATGCAGGTCAGCATTGACCCTGGACATTTTTCTTCTGGTGTTTTTTAGAGACAACAAACAGGTCAGTTTACTCTCATTGGTTTCTTTAAGCATGACCTTTCTTGCCTGCAGCCTTTTTATTGCCTTCAGGAGTTTTTCACAGGTGCATGAGCCATAATTGCTTGTACTTCGTTGAACAAGCATGGAAAAGCATTGTCTAGAGTGCTTCCACTAGTTCCCTGTAAAACACTGATAAGTTGCCCACTTCTAAAGTAGCAAGATACACTGCTTTGCTTCTGCTGGGAATTGAACCTGGGTCTCCTGCGCGGGAAACAACAACTCTGACATTCAGCCACCAGTGAGAGAAGCTGCGCTGTGCTCGTGGCTCTGGGGACAGCTGCCGCTTATGAGGAACGACTAACATGGCCTTAAAAACACGACCTCTGCTGCATTGGCCGGGAATCGGACCCGGGTCTCCCGCGTGGCAGGCGAGAATTCTACCACTGAACCACCAATGCTCTATTTCTGCAAGAATTCTACGAATTTATGTGGAAAATGCATCTCTTCAACTGGGTAATATCGACCAATGCTAAAGCTGAACAACTGACAGACAAACTGATCAAGTTGCATGGGTATTTGATGAACTGATATGAGCAAAAGTGTCTCTGAGCAAAGGGGAGTGGGGGAGGTCAATATCAAAAGTGAGAGGCGTTAACTTCTGTGGCCACCAGCTCCCTTAAGAACCACAGGGCACCTCAGCCTCCTGGACTGCACCAGATTTGTCAGTTCTTGCTGGGAGTCATTACCCTGCTCTTCCAACAAGCCACTGTCCAACTGTGACCTTGTACCGCTGTCTTGGGGATCTTACATTACTTACCTTGCAGTTTATTCCACTTTCATGCAGGTCAGCATTGACCCTGGACATTTTTCTTCTGGTGTTTTTTAGAGACAACAAACAGGTCAGTTTACTCTCATTGGTTTCTTTAAGCATGACCTTTCTTGCCTGCAGCCTTTTTATTGCCTTCAGGAGTTTTTCACAGGTGCATGAGCCATAATTGCTTGTACTTCGTTGAACAAGCATGGAAAAGCATTGTCTAGAGTGCTTCCACTAGTTCCCTGTAAAACACTGATAAGTTGCCCACTTCTAAAGTAGCAAGATACACTGCTTTGCTTCTGCTGGGAATTGAACCTGGGTCTCCTGCGCGGGAAACAACAACTCTGACATTCAGCCACCAGTGAGTGAAGCTGCGCTGTACTCGTGGCTCTGGGGACAGCTGCCGCTTATGAAGAACGACTAACATGGCCTTAAAAACACGACCTCTGCTGCATTGGCCGGGAATCGGACCCGGGTCTCCCGCGTGGCAGGCGAGAATTCTACCACTGAACCACCAATGCTCTATTTCTGCCTGAATTCTACGAATTTATGTGGAAAATGCATCTCTTCAACTGGGTAATATCGACCAATGCTAAAGCTGAACAACTGACAGACAAACTGATCAAGTTCCATGGGTATTTGATGAACTGATATGAGCAAAAGTGTCTCTGAGCAAAGGGGAGTGGGGGAGGTCAATATCAAAAGTGAGAGGCGTTAACTTCTGTGGCCACCAGCTCCCTTAAGAACCACAGGGCACCTCAGCCTCCTGGACTGCACCAGATTTGTCAGTTCTTGCTGGGAGTCATTACCCTGCTCTTCCAACAAGCCACTGTCCAACTGTGACCTTTTAGCGCTGTCTTGGGGATCTTACATTACTTACCTTGCAGTTTATTCCACTTTCATGCAGGTCAGCATTGACCCTGGACATTTTTCTTCTGGTGTTTTTTAGAGACAACAAACAGGTCAGTTTACTCTCATTGGTTTCTTTAAGCATGACCTTTCTTGCCTGCAGCCTTTTTATTGCCTTCAGGAGTTTTTCACAGGTGCATGAGCCATAATTGCTTGTACTTCGTTGAACAAGCATGGAAAAGCATTGTCTAGAGTGCTTCCACTAGTTCCCTGTAAAACACTGATAAGTTGCCCACTTCTAAAGTAGCAAGATACACTGCTTTGCTTCTGCTGGGAATTGAACCTGGGTCTCCTGCGCGGGAAACAACAACTCTGACATTCAGCCACCAGTGAGAGAAGCTGCGCTGTGCTCGTGGCTCTGGGGACAGCTGCCGCTTATGAGGAACGACTAACATGGCCTTAAAAACACGACCTCTGCTGCATTGGCCGGGAATCGGACCCGGGTCTCCCGCGTGGCAGGCGAGAATTCTACCACTGAACCACCAATGCTCTATTTCTGCCTGAATTCTACGAATTTATGTGGAAAATGCATCTCTTCAACTGGGTAATATCGACCAATGCTAAAGCTGAACAACTGACAGACAAACTGATCAAGTTGCATGGGTATTTGATGAACTGATATGAGCAAAAGTGTCTCTGAGCAAAGGGGAGTGGGGGAGGTCAATATCAAAAGTGAGAGGCGTTAACTTCTGTGGCCACCAGCTCCCTTAAGAACCACAGGGCACCTCAGCCTCCTGGACTGCACCAGATTTGTCAGTTCTTGCTGGGAGTCATTACCCTGCTCTTCCAACAAGCCACTGTCCAACTGTGACCTTGTACCGCTGTCTTGGGGATCTTACATTACTTACCTTGCAGTTTATTCCACTTTCATGCAGGTCAGCATTGACCCTGGACATTTTTCTTCTGGTGTTTTTTAGAGACAACAAACAGGTCAGTTTACTCTCATTGGTTTCTTTAAGCATGACCTTTCTTGCCTGCAGCCTTTTTATTGCCTTCAGGAGTTTTTCACAGGTGCATGAGCCATAATTGCTTGTACTTCGTTGAACAAGCATGGAAAAGCATTGTCTAGAGTGCTTCCACTAGTTCCCTGTAAAACACTGATAAGTTGCCCACTTCTAAAGTAGCAAGATACACTGCTTTGCTTCTGCTGGGAATTGAACCTGGGTCTCCTGCGCGGGAAACAACAACTCTGACATTCAGCCACCAGTGAGAGAAGCTGCGCTGTGCTCGTGGCTCTGGGGACAGCTGCCGCTTATGAGGAACGACTAACATGGCCTTAAAAACACGACCTCTGCTGCATTGGCCGGGAATCGGACCCGGGTCTCCCGCGTGGCAGGCGAGAATTCTACCACTGAACCACCAATGCTCTATTTCTGCAAGAATTCTACGAATTTATGTGGAAAATGCATCTCTTCAACTGGGTAATATCGACCAATGCTAAAGCTGAACAACTGACAGACAAACTGATCAAGTTGCATGGGTATTTGATGAACTGATATGAGCAAAAGTGTCTCTGAGCAAAGGGGAGTGGGGGAGGTCAATATCAAAAGTGAGAGGCGTTAACTTCTGTGGCCACCAGCTCCCTTAAGAACCACAGGGCACCTCAGCCTCCTGGACTGCACCAGATTTGTCAGTTCTTGCTGGGAGTCATTACCCTGCTCTTCCAACAAGCCACTGTCCAACTGTGACCTTGTACCGCTGTCTTGGGGATCTTACATTACTTACCTTGCAGTTTATTCCACTTTCATGCAGGTCAGCATTGACCCTGGACATTTTTCTTCTGGTGTTTTTTAGAGACAACAAACAGGTCAGTTTACTCTCATTGGTTTCTTTAAGCATGACCTTTCTTGCCTGCAGTCTTTTTATTGCCTTCAGGAGTTTTTCACAGGTGCATGAGCCATAATTGCTTGTACTTCGTTGAACAAGCATGGAAAAGCATTGTCTAGAGTGCTTCCACTAGTTCCCTGTAAAACACTGATAAGTTGCCCACTTCTAAAGTAGCAAGATACACTGCTTTGCTTCTGCTGGGAATTGAACCTGGGTCTCCTGCGCGGGAAACAACAACTCTGACATTCAGCCACCAGTGAGAGAAGCTGCGCTGTGCTCGTGGCTCTGGGGACAGCTGCCGCTTATGAGGAACGACTAACATGGCCTTAAAAACACGACCTCTGCTGCATTGGCCAGGAATCGGACCCGGGTCTCCCGCGTGGCAGGCGAGAATTCTACCACTGAACCACCAATGCTCTATTTCTGCCTGAATTCTACGAATTTATGTAGAAAATGCATCTCTTCAACTGGGTAATATCGACCAATGCTAAAGCTGAACAACTGACAGACAAACTGATCAAGTTCCATGGGTATTTGATGAACTGATATGAGCAAAAGTGTCTCTGAGCAAAGGGGAGTGGGGGAGGTCAATATCAAAAGTGAGAGGCGTTAACTTCTGTGGCCACCAGCTCCCTTAAGAACCACAGGGCACCTCAGCCTCCTGGACTGCACCAGATTTGTCAGTTCTTGCTGGGAGTCATTACCCTGCTCTTCCAACAAGCCACTGTCCAACTGTGACCTTGTACCGCTGTCTTGGGGATCTTACATTACTTACCTTGCAGTTTATTCCACTTTCATGCAGGTCAGCATTGACCCTGGACATTTTTCTTCTGGTGTTTTTTAGAGACAACAAACAGGTCAGTTTACTCTCATTGGTTTCTTTAAGCATGACCTTTCTTGCCTGCAGCCTTTTTATTGCCTTCAGGAGTTTTTCACAGGTGCATGAGCCATAATTGCTTGTACTTCGTTGAACAAGCATGGAAAAGCATTGTCTAGAGTGCTTCCACTAGTTCCCTGTAAAACACTGATAAGTTGCCCACTTCTAAAGTAGCAAGATACACTGCTTTGCTTCTGCTGGGAATTGAACCTGGGTCTCCTGCGCGGGAAACAACAACTCTGACATTCAGCCACCAGTGAGAGAAGCTGCGCTGTGCTCGTGGCTCTGGGGACAGCTGCCGCTTATGAGGAACGACTAACATGGCCTTAAAAACACGACCTCTGCTGCATTGGCCGGGAATCGGACCCGGGTCTCCCGCGCCGCGGCCTTGAATTGTTTAGCTAAACGGCCCTAAACCGTTTCCCATTCATTCTCAATGGTAGTGCTAAACCACTACGGATGTAATATACTTTCGGCCGCTAGCGCTCTCGTGGCGCTCTTCCGGTTTTGGGCACCGCGGGAAGTTTGAATTCGCAGAAGAAGGAGAAGAAGAAAACACACAACAGCGATCGCCTCCGTTGTTAAATTCAACGCATTCTCAAGCGTCTATCAAAGGTAAGATACTTTACGTGATATCAGCTGACGTTTCGTTACCGTTAATGATGAAATCACGTTGGTAAACTTTGCTCGTTTCTAAACGGTTTACTATAGTTCAGCCTAGATATATTTGTTTGCAAATTATGAATGAACATAGCCATGATTTACGTTTCTGTGTATTGTTTGTCATCATTAACATGTCATCTGTTGATTACAAGTTGAATTATGAATGAAGTAAACATTATTTTCACTTTTGTAATGAGATTACATGTATTCCACAGTTCAGAAATGTTTTCTGACTATGGTTTTACTATAGTAACCATGATTTAGCCATGTTATTTTAGTAGAATCACAACAATAAATGTACTATTGTTGTTATTGCATTGGCATTATATTTACAGGACAGTCATGAGACTTTAAATGAATGTCATTCTGCCAAGAACAGCAAGATTACTATAGTTTTACAATGAAACTGCATACAGTCTTATAGGATTTAAAAACTTTTATTTGTGAATATCATACAGTCCCAATGCTTACACACACACACAGAGACACACACACACACACACACATATATATATATATATATATATATATATATATATATATATATATATATATATATATATATATATATATAAAATATTATGTGTATCAATTTAAGTATTATTTATGTGTGTGAGTGTGTTTGTTCGTGTCTGTAATATAGTTATAATTATTCCTTTTTTTAATATTGCTATATTGTTGTTGTTCTTTCAGAGAGCACTGCTTCTTCACTGATTGTGTCTTTGCTGTCTTCTTTTCCTGGGACCCGAGCAGATCTTCAGTCAGAGACAGGTGAATATTTAACACATTAACAACAAACACACAAGAGTTCCTGCAGGTTTTAAAGTCTTAAAATGTCTTAATTTACCCTTACACAAATTAATGCCTTAAGAAAGTTTGAAAGGAATGAATCACTTCCTCTGAGTTTTGTCTTGTTTTCCAGTGCAGATATCTTTCAATCAATATGTAATTTATGATGCAAATGTAAAATAAAGTCTTGAAAAATGTAACACTAATTAAATGAGTTTACTAAGGAGCCTCGCACATGACATGCAGGAAAAAATATAAGGCTAAAACGTGTGTATGATTTACTAATTCATTCCCTCAATGTACTAAAACGTGCACACGATTACTATAGCGTTCCCTCGATTTACTATTGCCAGCAAATTAGTAAAGCATGCACACAATTTATTTATTTTTTTCTTGCATGTCATGTGCGGGGCTCCTTAGTTTACACTTAAAACAATAAAAAAATATTCGTCAATGATTTACTATAACTTTTCTTTGAATTTAGGTGACTTTTTTTCCCTAAATGGCAGATATTACTTCTTGTTATAATCACACAATTCTTTCAAACAAGTCTTTGTATTTCATGTAATTTTGTATCTCCAGTAAATGTATCTTTATTTTATAATATTTATGCATGTTCACTGGAAAACAAGGCAGCATGATTTTGCAGCATGATCTGAACGTACAGTAACATATGAAATGTTGTAGTGTCTGGGAGCAGAGGCTTTCAGTGTGTTTCTGTCAAATTAAATTATGAATATCTGTTGGAAGTTGTGTTTTCAAACTCTGAAGTTAATACTACTATCCAGACATTTCCATTTACAGAACATATTTGTGTTTTTCCTCATTTGTTCCTCAAATTTGATTTGCTTGGTTTTAAAAAGGTCTTAACTTCACCTTCATAAACCTGAAGAAACTGTTTCCTTACACATTAAACTCAATATTCAGCTTGTTGTAGACCCCACTGGTTCTCTGTCTGTGTCCTCGCTGTCCTCATCTCATGGGTCTCATGTGGAGCCTCACTCTGAATGTTCATGATGCGTAAATTGATCACATGTTTCCCCTCTGTATAGGAACTACATGTATGTCACCTCTGCATGTGCTGGCCGTACCTGACCTGTGAAGACTGCTGACAGGGTGTTTGTACTGGACAGCGAACGCTAAGCCTATCGACAACGTGCTTAATAAACACCACAGGAAGACATCCTAACAGCACGCTCCATATGACCACAAAACTACACGTCACATTATGTCAAGCACCTGACCACACTGCTGAACACCAGTTCTTCATTAAACACGACTGCAGAAAAGTAAACACCAGGATGTCATTCCAAGACTTTATGGAAATGGAGCACTTTAGACTGAACTGAAGGACACAAAGAAACAGGACTGCAAAAACACGAAAGGCCTGGAGATGAACACGTTGTTCACTTGTGCAGATTTTGTGAAATGGAACTTAGCCAGGATCCAAACAGTCCTCACACACACACACACACACACACAGGCTATCCTGAAATAAGTTCAAAAAAGTTTTTGAAAAAAAGTAAAGCTAAAGTCTTCTTTATTTACCAACATCAGGGCATTGAGAAAGAGGTGACCTGGAAAGAGTCTAAAGAAAAATACGAGATATTAATTTGCAGCTTATTTAGCAATATTTAACTCATGTATATACTGTATATTTTAATTTTTCAGTATGAGATTGTAATATCTATTTATATTGTCAGAATTCTTTTTTCTATTTAATTATTTTGGCTTTATCTTAAAAGGTGCTAAAAGCATTTAATAAACACAACTGAAAAATACAAATTGCTTCACGAGTGCTGTTTCCACTTCGTATGACTAATATTTTACAGTGTCTATGGTTTTGAAAACTCTTACTTGATCAGTTATCTTAAGTGTGACTTACATTATTCCATCAATCAATTTTCACTCAGTACTTGAATATTACTAAGTTAAATTAAATTTTCTTCAATTTACATTTGAAAAGTAATTTAATATAACCATTTGTGTTTTTATATAATCATGTAATGTATACTAGCATTATTTTACTGTGTTTATTTTATATAATCCTTTGCTTTGTAATCCAAAAAGGAAAGACATAAATTTCAAAAACTTTGTAGCTGTAAGATGTTGTTAAATGTTAGATTTTTTTTATTTATTAAAAAGCATAAAGCTGAGTTTAATAATAGTTTAGACCTGTGTGAGTGGGATTCGAACCCCGGTCCAAATGAATGCATGAAAAAATCTGATTGGCTGTGATGTAATTTCCGCTCTTTGGCCAGCTGCTGCAGTCTGATTGGCTGTCAGCGCATGACAACTATTCGCGGCTGGCCCCCGCGTGGCAGGCGAGAATTCTACCACTGAACCACCAATGCTCTATTTCTGCAAGAATTCTACGAATTTATGTGGAAAATGCATCTCTTCAACTGGGTAATATCGACCAATGCTAAAGCTGAACAACTGACAGACAAACTGATCAAGTTGCATGGGTATTTGATGAACTGATATGAGCAAAAGTGTCTCTGAGCAAAGGGGAGTGGGGGAGGTCAATATCAAAAGTGAGAGGCGTTAACTTCTGTGGCCACCAGCTCCCTTAAGAACCACAGGGCACCTCAGCCTCCTGGACTGCACCAGATTTGTCAGTTCTTGCTGGGAGTCATTACCCTGCTCTTCCAACAAGCCACTGTCCAACTGTGACCTTGTACCGCTGTCTTGGGGATCTTACATTACTTACCTTGCAGTTTATTCCACTTTCATGCAGGTCAGCATTGACCCTGGACATTTTTCTTCTGGTGTTTTTTAGAGACAACAAACAGGTCAGTTTACTCTCATTGGTTTCTTTAAGCATGACCTTTCTTGCCTGCAGCCTTTTTATTGCCTTCAGGAGTTTTTCACAGGTGCATGAGCCATAATTGCTTGTACTTCGTTGAACAAGCATGGAAAAGCATTGTCTAGAGTGCTTCCACTAGTTCCCTGTAAAACACTGATAAGTTGCCCACTTCTAAAGTAGCAAGATACACTGCTTTGCTTCTGCTGGGAATTGAACCTGGGTCTCCTGCGCGGGAAACAACAACTCTGACATTCAGCCACCAGTGAGAGAAGCTGCGCTGTGCTCGTGGCTCTGGGGACAGCTGCCGCTTATGAGGAACGACTAACATGGCCTTAAAAACACGACCTCTGCTGCATTGGCCGGGAATCGGACCCGGGTCTCCCGCGTGGCAGGCGAGAATTCTACCACTGAACCACCAATGCTCTATTTCTGCCTGAATTCTACGAATTTATGTAGAAAATGCATCTCTTCAACTGGGTAATATCGACCAATGCTAAAGCTGAACAACTGACAGACAAACTGATCAAGTTCCATGGGTATTTGATGAACTGATATGAGCAAAAGTGTCTCTGAGCAAAGGGGAGTGGGGGAGGTCAATATCAAAAGTGAGAGGCGTTAACTTCTGTGGCCACCAGCTCCCTTAAGAACCACAGGGCACCTCAGCCTCCTGGACTGCACCAGATTTGTCAGTTCTTGCTGGGAGTCATTACCCTGCTCTTCCAACAAGCCACTGTCCAACTGTGACCTTGTACCGCTGTCTTGGGGATCTTACATTACTTACCTTGCAGTTTATTCCACTTTCATGCAGGTCAGCATTGACCCTGGACATTTTTCTTCTGGTGTTTTTTAGAGACAACAAACAGGTCAGTTTACTCTCATTGGTTTCTTTAAGCATGACCTTTCTTGCCTGCAGCCTTTTTATTGCCTTCAGGAGTTTTTCACAGGTGCATGAGCCATAATTGCTTGTACTTCGTTGAACAAGCATGGAAAAGCATTGTCTAGAGTGCTTCCACTAGTTCCCTGTAAAACACTGATAAGTTGCCCACTTCTAAAGTAGCAAGATACACTGCTTTGCTTCTGCTGGGAATCGAACCTGGGTCTCCTGCGCGGGAAACAACAACTCTGACATTCAGCCACCAGTGAGAGAAGCTGCGCTGTGCTCGTGGCTCTGGGGACAGCTGCCGCTTATGAGGAACGACTAACATGGCCTTAAAAACACGACCTCTGCTGCATTGGCCGGGAATCGGACCCGGGTCTCCCGCGCGGCAGGCAAGAAATCTACCACTGAACCACCAATGCTCTATTTCTGCAAGAATTCTACGAATTTATGTGGAAAATGCATCTCTTCAACTGGGTAATATCGACCAATGCTAAAGCTGAACAACTGACAGACAAACTGATCAAGTTCCATGGGTATTTGATGAACTGATATGAGCAAAAGTGTCTCTGAGCAAAGGGGAGTGGGGGAGGTCAATATCAAAAGTGAGAGGCGTTAACTTCTGTGGCCACCAGCTCCCTTAAGAACCACAGGGCACCTCAGCCTCCTGGACTGCACCAGATTTGTCAGTTCTTGCTGGGAGTCATTACCCTGCTCTTCCAACAAGCCACTGTCCAACTGTGACCTTGTACCGCTGTCTTGGGGATCTTACATTACTTACCTTGCAGTTTATTCCACTTTCATGCAGGTCAGCATTGACCCTGGACATTTTTCTTCTGGTGTTTTTTAGAGACAACAAACAGGTCAGTTTACTCTCATTGGTTTCTTTAAGCATGACCTTTCTTGCCTGCAGCCTTTTTATTGCCTTCAGGAGTTTTTCACAGGTGCATGAGCCATAATTGCTTGTACTTCGTTGAACAAGCATGGAAAAGCATTGTCTAGAGTGCTTCCACTAGTTCCCTGTAAAACACTGATAAGTTGCCCACTTCTAAAGTAGCAAGATACACTGCTTTGCTTCTGCTGGGAATCGAACCTGGGTCTAATGCGTGGGAAACAACATCTCTGACATTCAGCCACTAGTGAGTGAAGCTGCGCTGTGCTCATGGCTCTGGGGACAGCTGCCGCTTATGAAGAACGACTAACATGGCCTTAAAAACACGACCTCTGCTGCATTGGCCGGGAATCGGACCCGGGTCTCCCGCGTGGCAGGCGAGAATTCTACCACTGAACCACCAATGCTCTATTTCTGCAAGAATTCTACGAATTTATGTGGAAAATGCATCTCTTCAACTGGGTAATATCGACCAATGCTAAAGCTGAACAACTGACAGACAAACTGATCAAGTTCCATGGGTATTTGATGAACTGATATGAGCAAAAGTGTCTCTGAGCAAAGGGGAGTGGGGGAGGTCAATATCAAAAGTGAGAGGCGTTAACTTCTGTGGCCACCAGCTCCCTTAAGAACCACAGGGCACCTCAGCCTCCTGGACTGCACCAGATTTGTCAGTTCTTGCTGGGAGTCATTACCCTGCTCTTCCAACAAGCCACTGTCCAACTGTGACCTTGTAGCGCTGTCTTGGGGATCTTACATTACTTACCTTGCAGTTTATTCCACTTTCATGCAGGTCAGCATTGACCCTGGACATTTTTCTTCTGGTGTTTTTTAGAGACAACAAACAGGTCAGTTTACTCTCATTGGTTTCTTTAAGCATGACCTTTCTTGCCTGCAGCCTTTTTATTGCCTTCAGGAGTTTTTCACAGGTGCATGAGCCATAATTGCTTGTACTTCGTTGAACAAGCATGGAAAAGCATTGTCTAGAGTGCTTCCACTAGTTCCCTGTAAAACACTGATAAGTTGCCCACTTCTAAAGTAGCAAGATACACTGCTTTGCTTCTGCTGGGAATTGAACCTGGGTCTCCTGCGCGGGAAACAACAACTCTGACATTCAGCCACCAGTGAGTGAAGCTGCGCTGTACTCGTGGCTCTGGGGACAGCTGCCACTTATGAAGAATGACTAACATGGCCTTAAAAACACGACCTCTGCTGCATTGGCCGGGAATCGGACCCGGGTCTCCCGCGTGGCAGGCGAGAATTCTACCACTGAACCACCAATGCTCTATTTCTGCCTGAATTCTACGAATTTATGTGGAAAATGCATCTCTTCAACTGGGTAATATCGACCAATGCTAAAGCTGAACAACTGACAGACAAACTGATCAAGTTCCATGGGTATTTGATGAACTGATATGAGCAAAAGTGTCTCTGAGCAAAGGGGAGTGGGGGAGGTCAATATCAAAAGTGAGAGGCGTTAACTTCTGTGGCCACCAGCTCCCTTAAGAACCACAGGGCACCTCAGCCTCCTGGACTGCACCAGATTTGTCAGTTCTTGCTGGGAGTCATTACCCTGCTCTTCCAACAAGCCACTGTCCAACTGTGACCTTTTAGCGCTGTCTTGGGGATCTTACATTACTTACCTTGCAGTTTATTCCACTTTCATGCAGGTCAGCATTGACCCTGGACATTTTTCTTCTGGTGTTTTTTAGAGACAACAAACAGGTCAGTTTACTCTCATTGGTTTCTTTAAGCATGACCTTTCTTGCCTGCAGCCTTTTTATTGCCTTCAGGAGTTTTTCACAGGTGCATGAGCCATAATTGCTTGTACTTCGTTGAACAAGCATGGAAAAGCATTGTCTAGAGTGCTTCCACTAGTTCCCTGTAAAACACTGATAAGTTGCCCACTTCTAAAGTAGCAAGATACACTGCTTTGCTTCTGCTGGGAATTGAACCTGGGTCTCCTGCGCGGGAAACAACAACTCTGACATTCAGCCACCAGTGAGAGAAGCTGCGCTGTGCTCGTGGCTCTGGGGACAGCTGCCGCTTATGAAGAACGACTAACATGGCCTTAAAAACACGACCTCTGCTGCATTGGCCGGGAATCGGACCCGGGTCTCCCGCGTGGCAGGCGAGAATTCTACCACTGAACCACCAATGCTCTATTTCTGCCTGAATTCTACGAATTTATGTGGAAAATGCATCTCTTCAACTGGGTAATATCGACCAATGCTAAAGCTGAACAACTGACAGACAAACTGATCAAGTTCCATGGGTATTTGATGAACTGATATGAGCAAAAGTGTCTCTGAGCAAAGGGGAGTGGGGGAGGTCAATATCAAAAGTGAGAGGCGTTAACTTCTGTGGCCACCAGCTCCCTTAAGAACCACAGGGCACCTCAGCCTCCTGGACTGCACCAGATTTGTCAGTTCTTGCTGGGAGTCATTACCCTGCTCTTCCAACAAGCCACTGTCCAACTGTGACCTTGTAGCGCTGTCTTGGGGATCTTACATTACTTACCTTGCAGTTTATTCCACTTTCATGCAGGTCAGCATTGACCCTGGACATTTTTCTTCTGGTGTTTTTTAGAGACAACAAACAGGTCAGTTTACTCTCATTGGTTTCTTTAAGCATGACCTTTCTTGCCTGCAGCCTTTTTATTGCCTTCAGGAGTTTTTCACAGGTGCATGAGCCATAATTGCTTGTACTTCGTTGAACAAGCATGGAAAAGCATTGTCTAGAGTGCTTCCACTAGTTCCCTGTAAAACACTGATAAGTTGCCCACTTCTAAAGTAGCAAGATACACTGCTTTGCTTCTGCTGGGAATTGAACCTGGGTCTCCTGCGCGGGAAACAACAACTCTGACATTCAGCCACCAGTGAGTGAAGCTGCGCTGTACTCGTGGCTCTGGGGACAGCTGCCGCTTATGAAGAACGACTAACATGGCCTTAAAAACACGACCTCTGCTGCATTGGCCGGGAATCGGACCCGGGTCTCCCGCGTGGCAGGCGAGAATTCTACCACTGAACCACCAATGCTCTATTTCTGCCTGAATTCTACGAATTTATGTGGAAAATGCATCTCTTCAACTGGGTAATATCGACCAATGCTAAAGCTGAACAACTGACAGACAAACTGATCAAGTTCCATGGGTATTTGATGAACTGATATGAGCAAAAGTGTCTCTGAGCAAAGGGGAGTGGGGGAGGTCAATATCAAAAGTGAGAGGCGTTAACTTCTGTGGCCACCAGCTCCCTTAAGAACCACAGGGCACCTCAGCCTCCTGGACTGCACCAGATTTGTCAGTTCTTGCTGGGAGTCATTACCCTGCTCTTCCAACAAGCCACTGTCCAACTGTGACCTTGTAGCGCTGTCTTGGGGATCTTACATTACTTACCTTGCAGTTTATTCCACTTTCATGCAGGTCAGCATTGACCCTGGACATTTTTCTTCTGGTGTTTTTTAGAGACAACAAACAGGTCAGTTTACTCTCATTGGTTTCTTTAAGCATGACCTTTCTTGCCTGCAGCCTTTTTATTGCCTTCAGGAGTTTTTCACAGGTGCATGAGCCATAATTGCTTGTACTTCGTTGAACAAGCATGGAAAAGCATTGTCTAGAGTGCTTCCACTAGTTCCCTGTAAAACACTGATAAGTTGCCCACTTCTAAAGTAGCAAGATACACTGCTTTGCTTCTGCTGGGAATTGAACCTGGGTCTCCTGCGCGGGAAACAACAACTCTGACATTCAGCCACCAGTGAGTGAAGCTGCGCTGTACTCGTGGCTCTGGGGACAGCTGCCGCTTATGAAGAACGACTAACATGGCCTTAAAAACACGACCTCTGCTGCATTGGCCGGGAATCGGACCCGGGTCTCCCGCGTGGCAGGCGAGAATTCTACCACTGAACCACCAATGCTCTATTTCTGCCTGAATTCTATGAATTTATGTGGAAAATGCATCTCTTCAACTGGGTAATATCGACCAATGCTAAAGCTGAACAACTGACAGACAAACTGATCAAGTTCCATGGGTATTTGATGAACTGATATGAGCAAAAGTGTCTCTGAGCAAAGGGGAGTGGGGGAGGTCAATATCAAAAGTGAGAGGCGTTAACTTCTGTGGCCACCAGCTCCCTTAAGAACCACAGGGCACCTCAGCCTCCTGGACTGCACCAGATTTGTCAGTTCTTGCTGGGAGTCATTACCCTGCTCTTCCAACAAGCCACTGTCCAACTGTGACCTTTTAGCGCTGTCTTGGGGATCTTACATTACTTACCTTGCAGTTTATTCCACTTTCATGCAGGTCAGCATTGACCCTGGACATTTTTCTTCTGGTGTTTTTTAGAGACAACAAACAGGTCAGTTTACTCTCATTGGTTTCTTTAAGCATGACCTTTCTTGCCTGCAGCCTTTTTATTGCCTTCAGGAGTTTTTCACAGGTGCATGAGCCATAATTGCTTGTACTTCGTTGAACAAGCATGGAAAAGCATTGTCTAGAGTGCTTCCACTAGTTCCCTGTAAAACACTGATAAGTTGCCCACTTCTAAAGTAGCAAGATACACTGCTTTGCTTCTGCTGGGAATTGAACCTGGGTCTCCTGCGCGGGAAACAACAACTCTGACATTCAGCCACCAGTGAGAGAAGCTGCGCTGTGCTCGTGGCTCTGGGGACAGCTGCCGCTTATGAGGAACGACTAACATGGCCTTAAAAACACGACCTCTGCTGCATTGGCCGGGAATCGGACCCGGGTCTCCCGCGTGGCAGGCGAGAATTCTACCACTGAACCACCAATGCTCTATTTCTGCCTGAATTCTACGAATTTATGTGGAAAATGCATCTCTTCAACTGGGTAATATCGACCAATGCTAAAGCTGAACAACTGACAGACAAACTGATCAAGTTGCATGGGTATTTGATGAACTGATATGAGCAAAAGTGTCTCTGAGCAAAGGGGAGTGGGGGAGGTCAATATCAAAAGTGAGAGGCGTTAACTTCTGTGGCCACCAGCTCCCTTAAGAACCACAGGGCACCTCAGCCTCCTGGACTGCACCAGATTTGTCAGTTCTTGCTGGGAGTCATTACCCTGCTCTTCCAACAAGCCACTGTCCAACTGTGACCTTGTACCGCTGTCTTGGGGATCTTACATTACTTACCTTGCAGTTTATTCCACTTTCATGCAGGTCAGCATTGACCCTGGACATTTTTCTTCTGGTGTTTTTTAGAGACAACAAACAGGTCAGTTTACTCTCATTGGTTTCTTTAAGCATGACCTTTCTTGCCTGCAGCCTTTTTATTGCCTTCAGGAGTTTTTCACAGGTGCATGAGCCATAATTGCTTGTACTTCGTTGAACAAGCATGGAAAAGCATTGTCTAGAGTGCTTCCACTAGTTCCCTGTAAAACACTGATAAGTTGCCCACTTCTAAAGTAGCAAGATACACTGCTTTGCTTCTGCTGGGAATTGAACCTGGGTCTCCTGCGCGGGAAACAACAACTCTGACATTCAGCCACCAGTGAGAGAAGCTGCGCCGTGCTCGTGGCTCTGGGGACAGCTGCCGCTTATGAGGAACGACTAACATGGCCTTAAAAACACGACCTCTGCTGCATTGGCCGGGAATCGGACCCGGGTCTCCCGCGTGGCAGGCGAGAATTCTACCACTGAACCACCAATGCTCTATTTCTGCAAGAATTCTACGAATTTATGTGGAAAATGCATCTCTTCAACTGGGTAATATCGACCAATGCTAAAGCTGAACAACTGACAGACAAACTGATCAAGTTGCATGGGTATTTGATGAACTGATATGAGCAAAAGTGTCTCTGAGCAAAGGGGAGTGGGGGAGGTCAATATCAAAAGTGAGAGGCGTTAACTTCTGTGGCCACCAGCTCCCTTAAGAACCACAGGGCACCTCAGCCTCCTGGACTGCACCAGATTTGTCAGTTCTTGCTGGGAGTCATTACCCTGCTCTTCCAACAAGCCACTGTCCAACTGTGACCTTGTACCGCTGTCTTGGGGATCTTACATTACTTACCTTGCAGTTTATTCCACTTTCATGCAGGTCAGCATTGACCCTGGACATTTTTCTTCTGGTGTTTTTTAGAGACAACAAACAGGTCAGTTTACTCTCATTGGTTTCTTTAAGCATGACCTTTCTTGCCTGCAGCCTTTTTATTGCCTTCAGGAGTTTTTCACAGGTGCATGAGCCATAATTGCTTGTACTTCGTTGAACAAGCATGGAAAAGCATTGTCTAGAGTGCTTCCACTAGTTCCCTGTAAAACACTGATAAGTTGCCCACTTCTAAAGTAGCAAGATACACTGCTTTGCTTCTGCTGGGAATTGAACCTGGGTCTCCTGCGCGGGAAACAACAACTCTGACATTCAGCCACCAGTGAGAGAAGCTGCGCTGTGCTCGTGGCTCTGGGGACAGCTGCCGCTTATGAGGAACGACTAACATGGCCTTAAAAACACGACCTCTGCTGCATTGGCCGGGAATCGGACCCGGGTCTCCCGCGTGGCAGGCGAGAATTCTACCACTGAACCACCAATGCTCTATTTCTGCAAGAATTCTACGAATTTATGTGGAAAATGCATCTCTTCAACTGGGTAATATCGACCAATGCTAAAGCTGAACAACTGACAGACAAACTGATCAAGTTGCATGGGTATTTGATGAACTGATATGAGCAAAAGTGTCTCTGAGCAAAGGGGAGTGGGGGAGGTCAATATCAAAAGTGAGAGGCGTTAACTTCTGTGGCCACCAGCTCCCTTAAGAACCACAGGGCACCTCAGCCTCCTGGACTGCACCAGATTTGTCAGTTCTTGCTGGGAGTCATTACCCTGCTCTTCCAACAAGCCACTGTCCAACTGTGACCTTGTACCGCTGTCTTGGGGATCTTACATTACTTACCTTGCAGTTTATTCCACTTTCATGCAGGTCAGCATTGACCCTGGACATTTTTCTTCTGGTGTTTTTTAGAGACAACAAACAGGTCAGTTTACTCTCATTGGTTTCTTTAAGCATGACCTTTCTTGCCTGCAGCCTTTTTATTGCCTTCAGGAGTTTTTCACAGGTGCATGAGCCATAATTGCTTGTACTTCGTTGAACAAGCATGGAAAAGCATTGTCTAGAGTGCTTCCACTAGTTCCCTGTAAAACACTGATAAGTTGCCCACTTCTAAAGTAGCAAGATACACTGCTTTGCTTCTGCTGGGAATTGAACCTGGGTCTCCTGCGCGGGAAACAACAACTCTGACATTCAGCCACCAGTGAGAGAAGCTGCGCTGTGCTCGTGGCTCTGGGGACAGCTGCCGCTTATGAGGAACGACTAACATGGCCTTAAAAACACGACCTCTGCTGCATTGGCCGGGAATCGGACCCGGGTCTCCCGCGTGGCAGGCGAGAATTCTACCACTGAACCACCAATGCTCTATTTCTGCTTGAATTCTACGAATTTATGTAGAAAATGCATCTCTTCAACTGGGTAATATCGACCAATGCTAAAGCTGAACAACTGACAGACAAACTGATCAAGTTCCATGGGTATTTGATGAACTGATATGAGCAAAAGTGTCTCTGAGCAAAGGGGAGTGGGGGAGGTCAATATCAAAAGTGAGAGGCGTTAACTTCTGTGGCCACCAGCTCCCTTAAGAACCACAGGGCACCTCAGCCTCCTGGACTGCACCAGATTTGTCAGTTCTTGCTGGGAGTCATTACCCTGCTCTTCCAACAAGCCACTGTCCAACTGTGACCTTGTACCGCTGTCTTGGGGATCTTACATTACTTACCTTGCAGTTTATTCCACTTTCATGCAGGTCAGCATTGACCCTGGACATTTTTCTTCTGGTGTTTTTTAGAGACAACAAACAGGTCAGTTTACTCTCATTGGTTTCTTTAAGCATGACCTTTCTTGCCTGCAGCCTTTTTATTGCCTTCAGGAGTTTTTCACAGGTGCATGAGCCATAATTGCTTGTACTTCGTTGAACAAGCATGGAAAAGCATTGTCTAGAGTGCTTCCACTAGTTCCCTGTAAAACACTGATAAGTTGCCCACTTCTAAAGTAGCAAGATACACTGCTTTGCTTCTGCTGGGAATTGAACCTGGGTCTCCTGCGCGGGAAACAACAACTCTGACATTCAGCCACCAGTGAGAGAAGCTGCGCTGTGCTCGTGGCTCTGGGGACAGCTGCCGCTTATGAGGAACGACTAACATGGCCTTAAAAACACGACCTCTGCTGCATTGGCCGGGAATCGGACCCGGGTCTCCCGCGTGGCAGGCGAGAATTCTACCACTGAACCACCAATGCTCTATTTCTGCAAGAATTCTACGAATTTATGTGGAAAATGCATCTCTTCAACTGGGTAATATCGACCAATGCTAAAGCTGAACAACTGACAGACAAACTGATCAAGTTGCATGGGTATTTGATGAACTGATATGAGCAAAAGTGTCTCTGAGCAAAGGGGAGTGGGGGAGGTCAATATCAAAAGTGAGAGGCGTTAACTTCTGTGGCCACCAGCTCCCTTAAGAACCACAGGGCACCTCAGCCTCCTGGACTGCACCAGATTTGTCAGTTATTGCTGGGAGTCATTACCCTGCTCTTCCAACAAGCCACTGTCCAACTGTGACCTTGTACCGCTGTCTTGGGGATCTTACATTACTTACCTTGCAGTTTATTCCACTTTCATGCAGGTCAGCATTGACCCTGGACATTTTTCTTCTGGTGTTTTTTAGAGACAACAAACAGGTCAGTTTACTCTCATTGGTTTCTTTAAGCATGACCTTTCTTGCCTGCAGCCTTTTTATTGCCTTCAGGAGTTTTTCACAGGTGCATGAGCCATAATTGCTTGTACTTCGTTGAACAAGCATGGAAAAGCACTGTCTAGAGTGCTTCCACTAGTTCCCTGTAAAACACTGATAAGTTGCCCACTTCTAAAGTAGCAAGATACACTGCTTTGCTTCTGCTGGGAATTGAACCTGGGTCTCCTGCGCGGGAAACAACAACTCTGACATTCAGCCACCAGTGAGAGAAGCTGCGCTGTGCTCGTGGCTCTGGGGACAGCTGCCGCTTATGAGGAACGACTAACATGGCCTTAAAAACACGACCTCTGCTGCATTGGCCGGGAATCGGACCCGGGTCTCCCGCGTGGCAGGCGAGAATTCTACCACTGAACCACCAATGCTCTATTTCTGCCTGAATTCTACGAATTTATGTAGAAAATGCATCTCTTCAACTGGGTAATATCGACCAATGCTAAAGCTGAACAACTGACAGACAAACTGATCAAGTTCCATGGGTATTTGATGAACTGATATGAGCAAAAGTGTCTCTGAGCAAAGGGGAGTGGGGGAGGTCAATATCAAAAGTGAGAGGCGTTAACTTCTGTGGCCACCAGCTCCCTTAAGAACCACAGGGCACCTCAGCCTCCTGGACTGCACCAGATTTGTCAGTTCTTGCTGGGAGTCATTACCCTGCTCTTCCAACAAGCCACTGTCCAACTGTGACCTTGTACCGCTGTCTTGGGGATCTTACATTACTTACCTTGCAGTTTATTCCACTTTCATGCAGGTCAGCATTGACCCTGGACATTTTTCTTCTGGTGTTTTTTAGAGACAACAAACAGGTCAGTTTACTCTCATTGGTTTCTTTAAGCATGACCTTTCTTGCCTGCAGCCTTTTTATTGCCTTCAGGAGTTTTTCACAGGTGCATGAGCCATAATTGCTTGTACTTCGTTGAACAAGCATGGAAAAGCATTGTCTAGAGTGCTTCCACTAGTTCCCTGTAAAACACTGATAAGTTGCCCACTTCTAAAGTAGCAAGATACACTGCTTTGCTTCTGCTGGGAATTGAACCTGGGTCTCCTGCGCGGGAAACAACAACTCTGACATTCAGCCACCAGTGAGAGAAGCTGCGCTGTGCTCGTGGCTCTGGGGACAGCTGCCGCTTATGAGGAACGACTAACATGGCCTTAAAAACACGACCTCTGCTGCATTGGCCGGGAATCGGACCCGGGTCTCCCGCGTGGCAGGCGAGAATTCTACCACTGAACCACCAATGCTCTATTTCTGCAAGAATTCTACGAATTTATGTGGAAAATGCATCTCTTCAACTGGGTAATATCGACCAATGCTAAAGCTGAACAACTGACAGACAAACTGATCAAGTTGCATGGGTATTTGATGAACTGATATGAGCAAAAGTGTCTCTGAGCAAAGGGGAGTGGGGGAGGTCAATATCAAAAGTGAGAGGCGTTAACTTCTGTGGCCACCAGCTCCCTTAAGAACCACAGGGCACCTCAGCCTCCTGGACTGCACCAGATTTGTCAGTTCTTGCTGGGAGTCATTACCCTGCTCTTCCAACAAGCCACTGTCCAACTGTGACCTTGTACCGCTGTCTTGGGGATCTTACATTACTTACCTTGCAGTTTATTCCACTTTCATGCAGGTCAGCATTGACCCTGGACATTTTTCTTCTGGTGTTTTTTAGAGACAACAAACAGGTCAGTTTACTCTCATTGGTTTCTTTAAGCATGACCTTTCTTGCCTGCAGCCTTTTTATTGCCTTCAGGAGTTTTTCACAGGTGCATGAGCCATAATTGCTTGTACTTCGTTGAACAAGCATGGAAAAGCATTGTCTAGAGTGCTTCCACTAGTTCCCTGTAAAACACTGATAAGTTGCCCACTTCTAAAGTAGCAAGATACACTGCTTTGCTTCTGCTGGGAATTGAACCTGGGTCTCCTGCGCGGGAAACAACAACTCTGACATTCAGCCACCAGTGAGAGAAGCTGCGCTGTGCTCGTGGCTCTGGGGACAGCTGCCGCTTATGAGGAACGACTAACATGGCCTTAAAAACACGACCTCTGCTGCATTGGCCGGGAATCGGACCCGGGTCTCCCGCGTGGCAGGCGAGAATTCTACCACTGAACCACCAATGCTCTATTTCTGCCTGAATTCTACGAATTTATGTGGAAAATGCATCTCTTCAACTGGGTAATATCGACCAATGCTAAAGCTGAACAACTGACAGACAAACTGATCAAGTTCCATGGGTATTTGATGAACTGATATGAGCAAAAGTGTCTCTGAGCAAAGGGGAGTGGGGGAGGTCAATATCAAAAGTGAGAGGCGTTAACTTCTGTGGCCACCAGCTCCCTTAAGAACCACAGGGCACCTCAGCCTCCTGGACTGCACCAGATTTGTCAGTTCTTGCTGGGAGTCATTACCCTGCTCTTCCAACAAGCCACTGTCCAACTGTGACCTTGTAGCGCTGTCTTGGGGATCTTACATTACTTACCTTGCAGTTTATTCCACTTTCATGCAGGTCAGCATTGACCCTGGACATTTTTCTTCTGGTGTTTTTTAGAGACAACAAACAGGTCAGTTTACTCTCATTGGTTTCTTTAAGCATGACCTTTCTTGCCTGCAGCCTTTTTATTGCCTTCAGGAGTTTTTCACAGGTGCATGAGCCATAATTGCTTGTACTTCGTTGAACAAGCATGGAAAAGCATTGTCTAGAGTGCTTCCACTAGTTCCCTGTAAAACACTGATAAGTTGCCCACTTCTAAAGTAGCAAGATACACTGCTTTGCTTCTGCTGGGAATTGAACCTGGGTCTCCTGCGCGGGAAACAACAACTCTGACATTCAGCCACCAGTGAGAGAAGCTGCGCTGTGCTCGTGGCTCTGGGGACAGCTGCCGCTTATGAGGAACGACTAACATGGCCTTAAAAACACGACCTCTGCTGCATTGGCCGGGAATCGGACCCGGGTCTCCCGCATGGCAGGCGAGAATTCTACCACTGAACCACCAATGCTCTATTTCTGCCTGAATTCTATGAATTTATGTGGAAAATGCATCTCTTCAACTGGGTAATATCGACCAATGCTAAAGCTGAACAACTGACAGACAAACTGATCAAGTTGCATGGGTATTTGATGAACTGATATGAGCAAAAGTGTCTCTGAGCAAAGGGGAGTGGGGGAGGTCAATATCAAAAGTGAGAGGCGTTAACTTCTGTGGCCACCAGCTCCCTTAAGAACCACAGGGCACCTCAGCCTCCTGGACTGCACCAGATTTGTCAGTTCTTGCTGGGAGTCATTACCCTGCTCTTCCAACAAGCCACTGTCCAACTGTGACCTTGTACCGCTGTCTTGGGGATCTTACATTACTTACCTTGCAGTTTATTCCACTTTCATGCAGGTCAGCATTGACCCTGGACATTTTTCTTCTGGTGTTTTTTAGAGACAACAAACAGGTCAGTTTACTCTCATTGGTTTCTTTAAGCATGACCTTTCTTGCCTGCAGCCTTTTTATTGCCTTCAGGAGTTTTTCACAGGTGCATGAGCCATAATTGCTTGTACTTCGTTGAACAAGCATGGAAAAGCATTGTCTAGAGTGCTTCCACTAGTTCCCTGTAAAACACTGATAAGTTGCCCACTTCTAAAGTAGCAAGATACACTGCTTTGCTTCTGCTGGGAATTGAACCTGGGTCTCCTGCGCGGGAAACAACAACTCTGACATTCAGCCACCAGTGAGAGAAGCTGCGCTGTGCTCGTGGCTCTGGGGACAGCTGCCGCTTATGAGGAACGACTAACATGGCCTTAAAAACACGACCTCTGCTGCATTGGCCGGGAATCGGACCCGGGTCTCCCGCGTGGCAGGCGAGAATTCTACCACTGAACCACCAATGCTCTATTTCTGCCTGAATTCTATGAATTTATGTGGAAAATGCATCTCTTCAACTGGGTAATATCGACCAATGCTAAAGCTGAACAACTGACAGACAAACTGATCAAGTTGCATGGGTATTTGATGAACTGATATGAGCAAAAGTGTCTCTGAGCAAAGGGGAGTGGGGGAGGTCAATATCAAAAGTGAGAGGCGTTAACTTCTGTGGCCACCAGCTCCCTTAAGAACCACAGGGCACCTCAGCCTCCTGGACTGCACCAGATTTGTCAGTTCTTGCTGGGAGTCATTACCCTGCTCTTCCAACAAGCCACTGTCCAACTGTGACCTTGTACCGCTGTCTTGGGGATCTTACATTACTTACCTTGCAGTTTATTCCACTTTCATGCAGGTCAGCATTGACCCTGGACATTTTTCTTCTGGTGTTTTTTAGAGACAACAAACAGGTCAGTTTACTCTCATTGGTTTCTTTAAGCATGACCTTTCTTGCCTGCAGCCTTTTTATTGCCTTCAGGAGTTTTTCACAGGTGCATGAGCCATAATTGCTTGTACTTCGTTGAACAAGCATGGAAAAGCATTGTCTAGAGTGCTTCCACTAGTTCCCTGTAAAACACTGATAAGTTGCCCACTTCTAAAGTAGCAAGATACACTGCTTTGCTTCTGCTGGGAATTGAACCTGGGTCTCCTGCGCGGGAAACAACAACTCTGACATTCAGCCACCAGTGAGAGAAGCTGCGCTGTGCTCGTGGCTCTGGGGACAGCTGCCGCTTATGAGGAACGACTAACATGGCCTTAAAAACACGACCTCTGCTGCATTGGCCGGGAATCGGACCCGGGTCTCCCGCGTGGCAGGCGAGAATTCTACCACTGAACCACCAATGCTCTATTTCTGCAAGAATTCTACGAATTTATGTGTAAAATGCATCTCTTCAACTGGGTAATATCGACCAATGCTAAAGCTGAACAACTGACAGACAAACTGATCAAGTTGCATGGGTATTTGATGAACTGATATGAGCAAAAGTGTCTCTGAGCAAAGGGGAGTGGGGGAGGTCAATATCAAAAGTGAGAGGCGTTAACTTCTGTGGCCACCAGCTCCCTTAAGAACCACAGGGCACCTCAGCCTCCTGGACTGCACCAGATTTGTCAGTTCTTGCTGGGAGTCATTACCCTGCTCTTCCAACAAGCCACTGTCCAACTGTGACCTTGTACCGCTGTCTTGGGGATCTTACATTACTTACCTTGCAGTTTATTCCACTTTCATGCAGGTCAGCATTGACCCTGGACATTTTTCTTCTGGTGTTTTTTAGAGACAACAAACAGGTCAGTTTACTCTCATTGGTTTCTTTAAGCATGACCTTTCTTGCCTGCAGCCTTTTTATTGCCTTCAGGAGTTTTTCACAGGTGCATGAGCCATAATTGCTTGTACTTCGTTGAACAAGCATGGAAAAGCATTGTCTAGAGTGCTTCCACTAGTTCCCTGTAAAACACTGATAAGTTGCCCACTTCTAAAGTAGCAAGATACACTGCTTTGCTTCTGCTGGGAATTGAACCTGGGTCTCCTGCGCGGGAAACAACAACTCTGACATTCAGCCACCAGTGAGAGAAGCTGCGCTGTGCTCGTGGCTCTGGGGACAGCTGCCGCTTATGAGGAACGACTAACATGGCCTTAAAAACACGACCTCTGCTGCATTGGCCGGGAATCGGACCCTGGTCTCCCGCGTGGCAGGCGAGAATTCTACCACTGAACCACCAATGCTCTATTTCTGCCTGAATTCTACGAATTTATGTAGAAAATGCATCTCTTCAACTGGGTAATATCGACCAATGCTAAAGCTGAACAACTGACAGACAAACTGATCAAGTTCCATGGGTATTTGATGAACTGATATGAGCAAAAGTGTCTCTGAGCAAAGGGGAGTGGGGGAGGTCAATATCAAAAGTGAGAGGCGTTAACTTCTGTGGCCACCAGCTCCCTTAAGAACCACAGGGCACCTCAGCCTCCTGGACTGCACCAGATTTGTCAGTTCTTGCTGGGAGTCATTACCCTGCTCTTCCAACAAGCCACTGTCCAACTGTGACCTTGTACCGCTGTCTTGGGGATCTTACATTACTTACCTTGCAGTTTATTCCACTTTCATGCAGGTCAGCATTGACCCTGGACATTTTTCTTCTGGTGTTTTTTAGAGACAACAAACAGGTCAGTTTACTCTCATTGGTTTCTTTAAGCATGACCTTTCTTGCCTGCAGCCTTTTTATTGCCTTCAGGAGTTTTTCACAGGTGCATGAGCCATAATTGCTTGTACTTCGTTGAACAAGCATGGAAAAGCATTGTCTAGAGTGCTTCCACTAGTTCCCTGTAAAACACTGATAAGTTGCCCACTTCTAAAGTAGCAAGATACACTGCTTTGCTTCTGCTGGGAATCGAACCTGGGTCTCCTGCGCGGGAAACAACAACTCTGACATTCAGCCACCAGTGAGAGAAGCTGCGCTGTGCTCGTGGCTCTGGGGACAGCTGCCGCTTATGAGGAACGACTAACATGGCCTTAAAAACACGACCTCTGCTGCATTGGCCGGGAATCGGACCCGGGTCTCCCGCGCGGCAGGCAAGAAATCTACCACTGAACCACCAATGCTCTATTTCTGCAAGAATTCTACGAATTTATGTGGAAAATGCATCTCTTCAACTGGGTAATATCGACCAATGCTAAAGCTGAACAACTGACAGACAAACTGATCAAGTTCCATGGGTATTTGATGAACTGATATGAGCAAAAGTGTCTCTGAGCAAAGGGGAGTGGGGGAGGTCAATATCAAAAGTGAGAGGCGTTAACTTCTGTGGCCACCAGCTCCCTTAAGAACCACAGGGCACCTCAGCCTCCTGGACTGCACCAGATTTGTCAGTTCTTGCTGGGAGTCATTACCCTGCTCTTCCAACAAGCCACTGTCCAACTGTGACCTTGTACCGCTGTCTTGGGGATCTTACATTACTTACCTTGCAGTTTATTCCACTTTCATGCAGGTCAGCATTGACCCTGGACATTTTTCTTCTGGTGATTTTTAGAGACAACAAACAGGTCAGTTTACTCTCATTGGTTTCTTTAAGCATGACCTTTCTTGCCTGCAGCCTTTTTATTGCCTTCAGGAGTTTTTCACAGGTGCATGAGCCATAATTGCTTGTACTTCGTTGAACAAGCATGGAAAAGCATTGTCTAGAGTGCTTCCACTAGTTCCCTGTAAAACACTGATAAGTTGCCCACTTCTAAAGTAGCAAGATACACTGCTTTGCTTCTGCTGGGAATCGAACCTGGGTCTAATGCGTGGGAAACAACATCTCTGACATTCAGCCACTAGTGAGTGAAGCTGCGCTGTGCTCATGGCTCTGGGGACAGCTGCCGCTTATGAAGAACGACTAACATGGCCTTAAAAACACGACCTCTGCTGCATTGGCCGGGAATCGGACCCGGGTCTCCCGCGTGGCAGGCGAGAATTCTACCACTGAACCACCAATGCTCTATTTCTGCAAGAATTCTACGAATTTATGTGGAAAATGCATCTCTTCAACTGGGTAATATCGACCAATGCTAAAGCTGAACAACTGACAGACAAACTGATCAAGTTCCATGGGTATTTGATGAACTGATATGAGCAAAAGTGTCTCTGAGCAAAGGGGAGTGGGGGAGGTCAATATCAAAAGTGAGAGGCGTTAACTTCTGTGGCCACCAGCTCCCTTAAGAACCACAGGGCACCTCAGGGTCCTGGACTGCACCAGATTTGTCAGTTCTTGCTGGGAGTCATTACCCTGCTCTTCCAACAAGCCACTGTCCAACTGTGACCTTGTACCGCTGTCTTGGGGATCTTACATTACTTACCTTGCAGTTTATTCCACTTTCATGCAGGTCAGCATTGACCCTGGACATTTTTCTTCTGGTGTTTTTTAGAGACAACAAACAGGTCAGTTTACTCTCATTGGTTTCTTTAAGCATGACCTTTCTTGCCTGCAGCCTTTTTATTGCCTTCAGGAGTTTTTCACAGGTGCATGAGCCATAATTGCTTGTACTTCGTTGAACAAGCATGGAAAAGCATTGTCTAGAGTGCTTCCACTAGTTCCCTGTAAAACACTGATAAGTTGCCCACTTCTAAAGTAGCAAGATACACTGCTTTGCTTCTGCTGGGAATTGAACCTGGGTCTCCTGCGCGGGAAACAACAACTCTGACATTCAGCCACCAGTGAGTGAAGCTGCGCTGTACTCGTGGCTCTGGGGACAGCTGCCGCTTATGAAGAACGACTAACATGGCCTTAAAAACACGACCTCTGCTGCATTGGCCGGGAATCGGACCCGGGTCTCCCGCGTGGCAGGCGAAAATTCTACCACTGAACCACCAATGCTCTATTTCTGCCTGAATTCTACGAATTTATGTGGAAAATGCATCTCTTCAACTGGGTAATATCGACCAATGCTAAAGCTGAACAACTGACAGACAAACTGATCAAGTTCCATGGGTATTTGATGAACTGATATGAGCAAAAGTGTCTCTGAGCAAAGGGGAGTGGGGGAGGTCAATATCAAAAGTGAGAGGCGTTAACTTCTGTGGCCACCAGCTCCCTTAAGAACCACAGGGCACCTCAGCCTCCTGGACTGCACCAGATTTGTCAGTTCTTGCTGGGAGTCATTACCCTGCTCTTCCAACAAGCCACTGTCCAACTGTGACCTTGTAGCGCTGTCTTGGGGATCTTACATTACTTACCTTGCAGTTTATTCCACTTTCATGCAGGTCAGCATTGACCCTGGACATTTTTCTTCTGGTGTTTTTTAGAGACAACAAACAGGTCAGTTTACTCTCATTGGTTTCTTTAAGCATGACCTTTCTTGCCTGCAGCCTTTTTATTGCCTTCAGGAGTTTTTCACAGGTGCATGAGCCATAATTGCTTGTACTTCGTTGAACAAGCATGGAAAAGCATTGTCTAGAGTGCTTCCACTAGTTCCCTGTAAAACACTGATAAGTTGCCCACTTCTAAAGTAGCAAGATACACTGCTTTGCTTCTGCTGGGAATTGAACCTGGGTCTCCTGCGCGGGAAACAACAACTCTGACATTCAGCCACCAGTGAGAGAAGCTGCGCTGTGCTCGTGGCTCTGGGGACAGCTGCCGCTTATGAGGAACGACTAACATGGCCTTAAAAACACGACCTCTGCTGCATTGGCCGGGAATCGGACCCGGGTCTCCCGCGTGGCAGGCGAGAATTCTACCACTGAACCACCAATGCTCTATTTCTGCCTGAATTCTATGAATTTATGTGGAAAATGCATCTCTTCAACTGGGTAATATCGACCAATGCTAAAGCTGAACAACTGACAGACAAACTGATCAAGTTGCATGGGTATTTGATGAACTGATATGAGCAAAAGTGTCTCTGAGCAAAGGGGAGTGGGGGAGGTCAATATCAAAAGTGAGAGGCGTTAACTTCTGTGGCCACCAGCTCCCTTAAGAACCACAGGGCACCTCAGCCTCCTGGACTGCACCAGATTTGTCAGTTCTTGCTGGGAGTCATTACCCTGCTCTTCCAACAAGCCACTGTCCAACTGTGACCTTGTACCGCTGTCTTGGGGATCTTACATTACTTACCTTGCAGTTTATTCCACTTTCATGCAGGTCAGCATTGACCCTGGACATTTTTCTTCTGGTGTTTTTTAGAGACAACAAACAGGTCAGTTTACTCTCATTGGTTTCTTTAAGCATGACCTTTCTTGCCTGCAGCCTTTTTATTGCCTTCAGGAGTTTTTCACAGGTGCATGAGCCATAATTGCTTGTACTTCGTTGAACAAGCATGGAAAAGCATTGTCTAGAGTGCTTCCACTAGTTCCCTGTAAAACACTGATAAGTTGCCCACTTCTAAAGTAGCAAGATACACTGCTTTGCTTCTGCTGGGAATTGAACCTGGGTCTCCTGCGCGGGAAACAACAACTCTGACATTCAGCCACCAGTGAGAGAAGCTGCGCTGTGCTCGTGGCTCTGGGGACAGCTGCCGCTTATGAGGAACGACTAACATGGCCTTAAAAACACGACCTCTGCTGCATTGGCCGGGAATCGGACCCGGGTCTCCCGCGTGGCAGGCGAGAATTCTACCACTGAACCACCAATGCTCTATTTCTGCAAGAATTCTACGAATTTATGTGTAAAATGCATCTCTTCAACTGGGTAATATCGACCAATGCTAAAGCTGAACAACTGACAGACAAACTGATCAAGTTGCATGGGTATTTGATGAACTGATATGAGCAAAAGTGTCTCTGAGCAAAGGGGAGTGGGGGAGGTCAATATCAAAAGTGAGAGGCGTTAACTTCTGTGGCCACCAGCTCCCTTAAGAACCACAGGGCACCTCAGCCTCCTGGACTGCACCAGATTTGTCAGTTCTTGCTGGGAGTCATTACCCTGCTCTTCCAACAAGCCACTGTCCAACTGTGACCTTGTACCGCTGTCTTGGGGATCTTACATTACTTACCTTGCAGTTTATTCCACTTTCATGCAGGTCAGCATTGACCCTGGACATTTTTCTTCTGGTGTTTTTTAGAGACAACAAACAGGTCAGTTTACTCTCATTGGTTTCTTTAAGCATGACCTTTCTTGCCTGCAGCCTTTTTATTGCCTTCAGGAGTTTTTCACAGGTGCATGAGCCATAATTGCTTGTACTTCGTTGAACAAGCATGGAAAAGCATTGTCTAGAGTGCTTCCACTAGTTCCCTGTAAAACACTGATAAGTTGCCCACTTCTAAAGTAGCAAGATACACTGCTTTGCTTCTGCTGGGAATTGAACCTGGGTCTCCTGCGCGGGAAACAACAACTCTGACATTCAGCCACCAGTGAGAGAAGCTGCGCTGTGCTCGTGGCTCTGGGGACAGCTGCCGCTTATGAGGAACGACTAACATGGCCTTAAAAACACGACCTCTGCTGCATTGGCCGGGAATCGGACCCTGGTCTCCCGCGTGGCAGGCGAGAATTCTACCACTGAACCACCAATGCTCTATTTCTGCCTGAATTCTACGAATTTATGTAGAAAATGCATCTCTTCAACTGGGTAATATCGACCAATGCTAAAGCTGAACAACTGACAGACAAACTGATCAAGTTCCATGGGTATTTGATGAACTGATATGAGCAAAAGTGTCTCTGAGCAAAGGGGAGTGGGGGAGGTCAATATCAAAAGTGAGAGGCGTTAACTTCTGTGGCCACCAGCTCCCTTAAGAACCACAGGGCACCTCAGCCTCCTGGACTGCACCAGATTTGTCAGTTCTTGCTGGGAGTCATTACCCTGCTCTTCCAACAAGCCACTGTCCAACTGTGACCTTGTACCGCTGTCTTGGGGATCTTACATTACTTACCTTGCAGTTTATTCCACTTTCATGCAGGTCAGCATTGACCCTGGACATTTTTCTTCTGGTGTTTTTTAGAGACAACAAACAGGTCAGTTTACTCTCATTGGTTTCTTTAAGCATGACCTTTCTTGCCTGCAGCCTTTTTATTGCCTTCAGGAGTTTTTCACAGGTGCATGAGCCATAATTGCTTGTACTTCGTTGAACAAGCATGGAAAAGCATTGTCTAGAGTGCTTCCACTAGTTCCCTGTAAAACACTGATAAGTTGCCCACTTCTAAAGTAGCAAGATACACTGCTTTGCTTCTGCTGGGAATCGAACCTGGGTCTCCTGCGCGGGAAACAACAACTCTGACATTCAGCCACCAGTGAGAGAAGCTGCGCTGTGCTCGTGGCTCTGGGGACAGCTGCCGCTTATGAGGAACGACTAACATGGCCTTAAAAACACGACCTCTGCTGCATTGGCCGGGAATCGGACCCGGGTCTCCCGCGCGGCAGGCAAGAAATCTACCACTGAACCACCAATGCTCTATTTCTGCAAGAATTCTACGAATTTATGTGGAAAATGCATCTCTTCAACTGGGTAATATCGACCAATGCTAAAGCTGAACAACTGACAGACAAACTGATCAAGTTCCATGGGTATTTGATGAACTGATATGAGCAAAAGTGTCTCTGAGCAAAGGGGAGTGGGGGAGGTCAATATCAAAAGTGAGAGGCGTTAACTTCTGTGGCCACCAGCTCCCTTAAGAACCACAGGGCACCTCAGCCTCCTGGACTGCACCAGATTTGTCAGTTCTTGCTGGGAGTCATTACCCTGCTCTTCCAACAAGCCACTGTCCAACTGTGACCTTGTACCGCTGTCTTGGGGATCTTACATTACTTACCTTGCAGTTTATTCCACTTTCATGCAGGTCAGCATTGACCCTGGACATTTTTCTTCTGGTGATTTTTAGAGACAACAAACAGGTCAGTTTACTCTCATTGGTTTCTTTAAGCATGACCTTTCTTGCCTGCAGCCTTTTTATTGCCTTCAGGAGTTTTTCACAGGTGCATGAGCCATAATTGCTTGTACTTCGTTGAACAAGCATGGAAAAGCATTGTCTAGAGTGCTTCCACTAGTTCCCTGTAAAACACTGATAAGTTGCCCACTTCTAAAGTAGCAAGATACACTGCTTTGCTTCTGCTGGGAATCGAACCTGGGTCTAATGCGTGGGAAACAACATCTCTGACATTCAGCCACTAGTGAGTGAAGCTGCGCTGTGCTCATGGCTCTGGGGACAGCTGCCGCTTATGAAGAACGACTAACATGGCCTTAAAAACACGACCTCTGCTGCATTGGCCGGGAATTGGACCCGGGTCTCCCGCGTGGCAGGCGAGAATTCTACCACTGAACCACCAATGCTCTATTTCTGCAAGAATTCTACGAATTTATGTGGAAAATGCATCTCTTCAACTGGGTAATATCGACCAATGCTAAAGCTGAACAACTGACAGACAAACTGATCAAGTTCCATGGGTATTTGATGAACTGATATGAGCAAAAGTGTCTCTGAGCAAAGGGGAGTGGGGGAGGTCAATATCAAAAGTGAGAGGCGTTAACTTCTGTGGCCACCAGCTCCCTTAAGAACCACAGGGCACCTCAGGGTCCTGGACTGCACCAGATTTGTCAGTTCTTGCTGGGAGTCATTACCCTGCTCTTCCAACAAGCCACTGTCCAACTGTGACCTTGTACCGCTGTCTTGGGGATCTTACATTACTTACCTTGCAGTTTATTCCACTTTCATGCAGGTCAGCATTGACCCTGGACATTTTTCTTCTGGTGTTTTTTAGAGACAACAAACAGGTCAGTTTACTCTCATTGGTTTCTTTAAGCATGACCTTTCTTGCCTGCAGCCTTTTTATTGCCTTCAGGAGTTTTTCACAGGTGCATGAGCCATAATTGCTTGTACTTCGTTGAACAAGCATGGAAAAGCATTGTCTAGAGTGCTTCCACTAGTTCCCTGTAAAACACTGATAAGTTGCCCACTTCTAAAGTAGCAAGATACACTGCTTTGCTTCTGCTGGGAATTGAACCTGGGTCTCCTGCGCGGGAAACAACAACTCTGACATTCAGCCACCAGTGAGTGAAGCTGCGCTGTACTCGTGGCTCTGGGGACAGCTGCCGCTTATGAAGAACGACTAACATGGCCTTAAAAACACGACCTCTGCTGCATTGGCCGGGAATCGGACCCGGGTCTCCCGCGTGGCAGGCGAAAATTCTACCACTGAACCACCAATGCTCTATTTCTGCCTGAATTCTACGAATTTATGTGGAAAATGCATCTCTTCAACTGGGTAATATCGACCAATGCTAAAGCTGAACAACTGACAGACAAACTGATCAAGTTCCATGGGTATTTGATGAACTGATATGAGCAAAAGTGTCTCTGAGCAAAGGGGAGTGGGGGAGGTCAATATCAAAAGTGAGAGGCGTTAACTTCTGTGGCCACCAGCTCCCTTAAGAACCACAGGGCACCTCAGCCTCCTGGACTGCACCAGATTTGTCAGTTCTTGCTGGGAGTCATTACCCTGCTCTTCCAACAAGCCACTGTCCAACTGTGACCTTGTAGCGCTGTCTTGGGGATCTTACATTACTTACCTTGCAGTTTATTCCACTTTCATGCAGGTCAGCATTGACCCTGGACATTTTTCTTCTGGTGTTTTTTAGAGACAACAAACAGGTCAGTTTACTCTCATTGGTTTCTTTAAGCATGACCTTTCTTGCCTGCAGCCTTTTTATTGCCTTCAGGAGTTTTTCACAGGTGCATGAGCCATAATTGCTTGTACTTCGTTGAACAAGCATGGAAAAGCATTGTCTAGAGTGCTTCCACTAGTTCCCTGTAAAACACTGATAAGTTGCCCACTTCTAAAGTAGCAAGATACACTGCTTTGCTTCTGCTGGGAATTGAACCTGGGTCTCCTGCGCGGGAAACAACAACTCTGACATTCAGCCACCAGTGAGAGAAGCTGCGCTGTGCTCGTGGCTCTGGGGACAGCTGCCGCTTATGAGGAACGACTAACATGGCCTTAAAAACACGACCTCTGCTGCATTGGCCGGGAATCGGACCCGGGTCTCCCGCGTGGCAGGCGAGAATTCTACCACTGAACCACCAATGCTCTATTTCTGCCTGAATTCTATGAATTTATGTGGAAAATGCATCTCTTCAACTGGGTAATATCGACCAATGCTAAAGCTGAACAACTGACAGACAAACTGATCAAGTTGCATGGGTATTTGATGAACTGATATGAGCAAAAGTGTCTCTGAGCAAAGGGGAGTGGGGGAGGTCAATATCAAAAGTGAGAGGCGTTAACTTCTGTGGCCACCAGCTCCCTTAAGAACCACAGGGCACCTCAGCCTCCTGGACTGCACCAGATTTGTCAGTTCTTGCTGGGAGTCATTACCCTGCTCTTCCAACAAGCCACTGTCCAACTGTGACCTTGTACCGCTGTCTTGGGGATCTTACATTACTTACCTTGCAGTTTATTCCACTTTCATGCAGGTCAGCATTGACCCTGGACATTTTTCTTCTGGTGTTTTTTAGAGACAACA